>NC_060184.1:33296588-33301588 GCF_021184085.1 Oncorhynchus gorbuscha
GCACACATAAACACACAGCCACTACCATACTAGCCACAGCAGGGGCCCTTTCACACACACTTTGGTTTGGCATAGCACCGTGATCAAATCAAATGAAATCACATTGTGTTGGTACACATACACATATCATTAGAGGATGTTATCGCGGGTGTAGCGAAATGCTTGTGAAAGAATTGCTTAGGAGCTAGAAGCAGAGCCATGTCTGTCGGCGCCATCTTCATATGATGACCGATAGACGCTGAAGAGAACACTTTGGCAGAAAAATGGCATCTGTGTGTCTGTCTATGGTATGACTGTGTGTGTGTGTGTGTGTGTACGTCTGTCCATACATATGTGTGTGTGGGTGTAAGGCCTTACTTTGGGCGTGGGGCAGGAGGCGGTGGAGAGGCGCGAGGTGGCCTGGGCACGGGGCGACTCAGAGGGCGTGGTGCTCAGAGAGGCTGTGTCTCTGGGGAGGACCTGGACACCCCTGGAGATGATGCTATCTGGGATCTACACACACCAACACACAGACAGAAAGAACAAGAGACACACACACACACTCAAATAATGGCCCATTATGACTGTAGAATTTTTTATTACATAGCATGCTACACATTAGATAGATATTAGATAGCATGCTACACATTAGATATATATTAGATAGGATGCTACACATTAGATATTAGATAGCGTGCTTCACATCTGACCCTTTAACGTTGACTACCTTCACTATAGCACAGCATCTTGTGCCTCAGTGCTCATTATAGGCAGTGCATATTTGACCAGGAGAAAATAAATAGCGGCAGTACGCTAACCCAATGTTAACTTTCATGCCTGCCCCTAACCTTAACCTCACATAAATGACAGCTAAACTTAACCTTAACCTAACCTTCCTTCCTAAAGCAAACCTTAATACATTTGGACCCCCATGCCTAAACTAAACCAGTGGAATAAACACTGTAAACCTTACCAGACATCTTCTATAGCCAAGAGCCACTGAGACACTTCTAAGTGTGATGATATTACAGTAATGAATGGATCATGAATGAAACTGGGCAATATGGACGGTATTATATGATTTTCAGGATGATATGAGGATGGATTATAGAGCACAGAGATGAATCAGGACGTAACTATATGTAATAGACATGAAGGTGGTTCACCGGACACAGAGTAAGTCTAGTCCTGGACGAAAAAGCAAAGTCAATGGACAATCTTCATTGAACGTGCTTTTTAGTCCATGACTACGATTCATCTGTGTCCAGGAAACATGGATTGCATGTAATCTTACCAATGAATGTCCATGATTGGACAATGAGAAAAATGCCGGGATGGAGCCGGGACTTGACCAAAACCTTTTACCATGACATTAGGACCACAGAGCTATAAGTCAACTCTGATGTTGGACGGGACAGGAAAATGAAAACGGACAACTGTCACTTCAATGGACGATGAATGACACACGCACACACACACACACGCACACACACACACACACACACACACACACACACACACACACACACACACACACACACACACACACACACACACACACACACACACACACACACACACACACACACACACACACACACACACACACACACACACACACACACACACACACACACACACACACACATCTGAAAAGCGTTACATGTGTACAGAATGATTATGAGAATGTTGTATGAAATAATAATGATGACATGGAGGGTGGTGTACTCATAGGAATATACTGTACACACTGTACGTCTCGATTCGCCACCCTTTTCCCAGTGTGCATTTGTCCACTTCCCATCACGGATTCATGGTTGAATCCTCCTCTAGCCAATGCTTACACCAATCCAATGTTTTTAAATCTAGGAGAGGAGTCTTGCGAGTGCACAAAAAAAGTGGTGAATCGGAATGTAGACATTGCACATGAAGTTTTGATCAAAGTTCTGCCAGATTCCCGTTCCCTTACCTCCCCATTGGTTACCTTGGCGGCGATGGAGGCGGCGGTGATGTGCGAGGACGAGGAGTCCTCAGTGGACGCCACACCGCTGTCCTTCTTCTCATCGTCCTCCTCCTCGCACTGCACGCCCTTGTCCTCCGTCTGGCGCCGCGGCGAGCTATTGGGGGGCGGTGAGAGGGGAGGCGGGGGCGAGGGGAGGTCCTCCAGCTCGTCCACTGCCTCCTTCACCTTGACCACGGCATCCCGGAGCAGGTCAATGGCGTGGGGCAGCGCGGGCAGGATGAACTGGAAACACTCCTATTGGAGGAGAGGTTAGAGGTCAGGAGGAGAGTTAGGGGTTAATACAACAGGTTCATGTTGTGGGATAGCACAGGCAGGATGGACTGGAAGGAGGGGAGAGGGTCTGAGATTAGAGGTCATGGAGAGAGGGGTTAATATAGCTGATCAACAGCATAATAGTAGGGTAACTATATCAAGTCTGTCCTGCCTATGACTCGGACTGCAGGATCATCTCGGCTCTTGTTCATAGAAAGCTAGCAAGCTACGATAGTGGGTTGAACTCCTGAAGGGATCACATGCACATATTAAAAATGGATTCACTTGCTTTGGATAAAATCTTGTGCTAAGTGGTAGTAGTACATATAGTAGGTTGGTAAACTGGGGACTAAGCAAGGACTGTACAGACCAGACCAGACCCAGAACCAGACCCTGATAGATCAGACCCATACCAGAACCAGACCAGATCAGACAGAGATCAGACCAGAACCTGACCAGCACTAGGTTTCCCAAAATTATCGTAGCACTAAAATCACCTTTCGTCCATTTAGTTTCAATGGAATAAAGATGATCTTACTGCTATGATGCTTTTGGGAAACCCAGCCCTGACCCTGACCCAGATCAGACCAGCCCTGACCCAGAACAGACCAGCCCTGACCCAGATCCACCCCAGATACAGACCCTGGCCCAGATCAGACCATCCCCAGATACAGACCAGATCAGACCCCGGACCCAGATCAGACCAGCCCTGACCCTAACCTAGATCAGACAGGCCCTGACCCTAACCCAGATCAGACCAGCCCTGACCCTAATCCAGATCAGACCAGCCCCAGATACAGACCAGATCAGACCCTGACCCAGATCAGACCAGCCCTGACTCTGACCCAGACCAGCCCTGACCCTGACCCAGATCAGACCAGCCCCAGATACAGACCAGATCCTGACCCAGATCAGACCAGCCCTGACTCTGACCCAGATCAGACCAGCCCAGCCCTGACTCTGACCCAGATACAGACCAGATCCTGACCCAGATCAGACCAGCCCTGACCCTGACCCAGGTCAGCCCCAGATACAGACCAGATCAGACCCTGACCCAGACCAAAGCCAGACCAGACCAAGACCAGACCCAGACCAAACCAAGATTAGACCAGACCAGATCGGACCCAGACCAAAACAAGATCAGACCAGACTGAATCAGACCCAGACCAAACCAAGATCAGACCAGATCAGACCCAGACCAAACCAAGATTGACCAGACCAGATCAGGCCCAGACCCAGACCAGACCCAGACCAGACCAGACCTAGACCAGTTTAGACCAGACCCAGACCATACCCAGACCAGTCAAGACCAGACCCAGACCAGGCTTTCTAATGCAGCTACCACTCCTTTCTAACTCACTCCAGAGTAGTTCATTTTTAAAATGTTATTTAACTAGGCAAGTCAGCCAAGAACAAATTCTTATTTACAATGACGGCCTACCAAAAGGCAAAATTCCTCCTGCGGGGACAGGGGCTAAAACATGTCAAATAAAATAGGACAAAACACACGTCACGACAAGAGAGACACCACAAAACTACATAAAGAGAGTCTTAAGACAACAACACAGCATGGCAACAGCATGGTAGCAACACAAAACATGGTACAAACGTTATTGGGCACAGACAACAGCACGTAGGGCAAGAAGGTAGGGACAACAATACATCACGCAAAGCAGCCACAACTGTCAGTAAGAGTGTCCATCATTGAGTCTTTGATTGGAGAGATAAAATGGTCCAGTTTGAGTGTTTTTTGCAGCTCGTTCGCTAGCTGCAGTGAATTGAAAAGAGGAGTGACCCATGGATGTGTGTGCTTTGGGGAGCTTTAACAGAATGTGACTGGCAGAATGGGCGTTGTATGTGGACGATGAGGGCTGCAGTAGATATCTCAGATAGGGGAGAGTGAGGCCTAAGAGGGTTTTATAAATAAGCATCAACCAGTGGGTATTGCGACAGGTATACAGAGATGACCAGTTTACAGAGGAGTATAGAGTGCAGTAAATTGTCTTATAAGGAGCGTTGGTGGCAAATCTGATGGCCGAACGGTAAAGAACATCTAAGCACCCGAGAGCACTCTTACCTGACAATATATAAATTACGTGTCCTTAATCTAGCAAGGGGAGGATGGTCATCTGAATCAAGGTTAGTTTGGCAGCTGGGGTGAAAGAGGAGCGATTACGATAGAGGAAACCAAGTCTAGATTTCACCTTATCATGCAGCTTTGATATGTGCTGAGAGAAGGACAGTGTACCATCTAACCATACTCCCAAGTTCTCTCCCCACAGGTGTGATTACTACCTCTGAGATTTTTGCAAGCTCTAAAATCTCAGAGGTAGTAATCACACCGGTGGGGAGAGGGGCATTCTTTTTTACCGAACCACATGACACTTGTTTTGGAGGTGTTCAGAACAAGGTTAAGGGCAGAGAAAGCTAGTTGGACACTAAGAAAGCTTTGTTGTAGAGCGTTTAACATAAAATCCGGGGAGGGGCCAGCTGAGTATAAGACTGTAACATCTGCATATACAGTGCCTTGCGAAAGTATCGGCCCCCTTGAACTTTGCGACCTTTTACCACATTTCAGGCTTCAAACATAAAGATATAAAACTGTATTTTTTTGTGAAGAATCAACAACAAGTGGGACACAATCATGAAGTGGAACGACATTTATTGGATATTTCAAACTTTTTTAACAAATCAAAAACTGAAAAATTGGGCGTGCAAAATGATTCAGCCCATCAAGAGTATGATG
>NC_060184.1:33306588-33344088 GCF_021184085.1 Oncorhynchus gorbuscha
ACCATTCTAGCCCCCCTGGCTAAGCCATGATCCCTCCAGACCATTCTCCAATCTGTAAAGCACAACTCTTTTCCCAATTTACCTTTGCAGAGGATATTCCCCTAAAACGATCAACCATTAGACTCAAGCTATCCACCTCCACTTGATTTTTCACTAACACAACTACATCATCAGCATAGGCTGAGAGACGAATAGGAGGAATATCCTCTGAAAGGTACACCCCTGCAATGCGACTTCTAATGCTATTTAGTAGTGGCTCTATAGCAATGGCATATAACATTCCTGACAAAGAACATCCCTGCCTAATACCTCTACACACTTTAAAAGGAGCACTCAAACCACCGTTAACTTTCAATACACTTTCAATGTCACCATATATCACCTTTATCATGGCAATAAAACCAGAGCTGAACCCAAACGCCTCAAACGTGTGCCATAAATATTGATGTTCAACTCGGTCAAATGCCTTTTCCTGATCAATTGAAATTAGACCAGCATCCAACCCAATAGCCCTAGAGACGTCCAAAAAAATCACGAATCAGAGAAATGTTATTCCCTATCTGCCTGCCAGGAACACAGTAGGACTGATCCGTATGTATGATTTGCCCCATCACCACGCTTCACAGTAGGTATGGTGTTCCAATTTGTAAGTCGCTCTGGATAAGAGCGTCTGCTAAATGACTTAAATGTAAATGTAAATGTAAATCACCTCCCTCAGCCTGTTGGACAAAGCCTTTGACAATATCTTATAATCAGTGCACAATAAAGCCACCGGCCTCCAGTTCTTCACCTCCCTCGGGTCACCCTTTTTGGGCAGTTAGGTGAGGACAGCCCTTCTGCAGCTTATTGGTAGTAACCCTCCGGTTAGACTATCATTAACTACTTCTAACCAATCCTCTCTCAACATAGCCCAAAAAGACTTTAAAAAAGTAAACGGGAAGCCCATCAATGCCTGGTGCCCTTCCATTTTCCATGCATTTTAATGCAGTGTATAAATCCTGCAAAGACAATGGTTGCTCAAGCTCAACCTGAGCTTCTGCAGCCACCTTTGGGAGCCCATCAAATAACTGCTGTGTCACTGTTTTATCCTCTTTGTACTCACACTTGTAGAGCTCAGCATAGAACTCTATTGCCCTCTTTCTAATTTCACTAGGGCTAGTGAGCTCTTGTCCAACAGCTGATTTGAGACAATTAATAATTTTTCTTTGTCCATTCTTTTTCTCTAAACCAAAGAAAAATTTGGATGAGGCATCCATTTCAGATATTCCCTGAAACTTACTTCTCACCAGTGCCCCCTGTGCTCTGATACCCAGCAGGTCTGCCAATGCAGCTTTTCTCCTCTTGAGGGCCTGAGTATGGCCTCGATCTCCTGTGGTCTCAACCAACGTCATGAGTTCCACTATTTCAATCTCTAGGGATTTCATTGATCTGGTGATATCCTTGGTGACATTCCTCGTGTATTGATTACAAAATTGTTGAATCTGGATTTTCCCTATATCCCACCACTGTTGAAGGGATACAAAACTGGCCTTTTGAGACCTCCACCTCTCCCAGAAAAAACTGAAACATTTCCTGAAGTGAGCATCACTCAATAAAGTTATATTAAAATGCCAGTATGCGCTTTTGGGTTTTACATGGTTAATGAACACCACCTCTGTTATTAAACAATGATCAGAAAATCCCACTGGGGTTATCACACTTGATTTACAGACCTGAGATTGATGCTCAAACACATAAAACCTATCTAACCTGGCCATAGAGATGATGTTCTCTCTCACATGCGCCCAGGTGTACTGCCTTGTTCCTCCCTGTTGACTCCGCCAAATATCACACAGTTCATGTGTTACAATGAGGCGTTTTTAAAAAGTCCCTGAGGCTATATGAGGTTCTTGGTGATTTCTATCTAAATTGCTAACTGTGCAGTTAAAATCCCCAGCAATAAATAAATAATCTTCTTTGTTACATTTCTCAATGGTATTTGATAATGTCTCTAAAAAACATACACTCTCAACTGTCACCACTGGGGCATATACATTTATCAGACACATAGTGATATTTTCATACCTTGCTCTAACTTTTAATAACCTCCCCTCAACTACCTCTTCAACCTCATATGACAAAGGCAAAAACCCTTTTGAGAACAAGATAACCACATCCCCACTTTTTGAGTTTTAATGACTACACACCACTGCCCCCCCCCCACTCCTGTTGCCACATAACTTCATTTTCCAAATTACTATGCGTTTCTTGTAGAAAATTTATGTCACTTCCCTTTCCCCTAATTAACTCATACACCATGGCTCTTTTTTTAACATCTCTTGCCCCATTTACGTTTAAAGAAGAAATCTTAAAACTGCTCATGGATGAAAAAAATATACAGAGGAAGATACAACCACCACATCTCTTTACAGAGTTAAAACTGCAACTGAACTCTCATTTTATTTAGAATTTACATCACGTATCACTCTCGTGACCACTTTCTTGAGTCTAGCAATTTCAGGGCTTTTCAAACTTCCCCCTGTCATTTTTGACATCAGAAACTTTGCTGATTCAATAAACAATTCACAATTGAATCTAAGAATATCACTACAGCGCTATTCATCCTTGAGGCTGATTTGATGCTATCATACCCAATGATAGCACCCACAGCCAAGCTACATTCTTCCACTGAACACCCGGCCGCAGCAGGAATCTTTACTCCATGCCTCCGACTAAGTTTTTCAAACTCTACACTTCCGCGAGTGGCCATAGCAACCAGCCCCACCCACTGGTTGTGCCCTCGCAAAAAAACCAACCTCAAATATCCCACCGCCCCTATACGTGCTTAGTGATAGTTAAACAAGATACCCTTAAAACAACTAAACTAATGAATATATATATATATATTATACCAAAACCCGATAGAGTGAAAATAAATTCCATTCGCTCTCACAATCACTCCTGCTTGACGACTCACTCCCAGCATGCACTCCGACGAGAGAGAGAGAGAGAGAGACAGAAAGAAAGAAAGAAAGAAAGAAAGAAAGAAAAAAGAAAGAAAGAAAGAAAGAAAGAGAGAGAGAGAGGGAGAGAGGCAGACAGAGGGAGAGGTAGAGCGAGAAAGACAGAGAGAGAAACAGAAAGAAGGAGAGACAGATGCAGTGAGAGGCACAGAGAGAGGTAGAGCGAGAAAGACAGAGAGAGAAACAGAAAGAAGGAGAGACAGATGGAGGGAGAGGCACAGAGAGAGGTAGAGTGAGAAAGACAGAGAGAAACAGAAAGAAGGAGAGACAGATGCAGTGAGAGGCACAGAGAGAGGTAGAGCGAGAAAGACAGAGAGAGAAACAGAAAGAAGGAGAGACAGATGGAGGGAGAGGCACAGAGAGAGGTAGAGTGAGAAAGACAGAGAGAGAAACAGAAAGAAGGAGAGACAGATGGAGGGAGAGGCACAGAGAGAGGTAGAGTGAGAAAGACAGAGAGAGAAACAGAAAGAAGGAGAGACAGATGGAGGGAGAGGCACAGAGAGAGGTAGAGTGAGAAAGACAGAGAGAGAAACAGAAAGGAGGAGAGACAGATGGAGGGAGAGGCACAGAGAGAGGTAGAGTGAGAAAGACAGAGAGAGAAACAGAAAGAAGGAGAGACAGATTGAGGGAGAGGCACAGAGAGAGGTAGAGTGAGAAAGACAGAGAGAGAAACAGAAAGAAGGAGAGACAGATGCAGGGAGAGGCACAGAGAGAGGTAGAGTGAGAAAGACAGAGAGAGAAACAGAAAGAAGGAGAGACAGATGGAGGGAGAGGCACAGAGAGAGGTAGAGTGTGCACATGCATGCTACCTTTACTCCTGGAAGTACTCAGTCACATCGACACTGATCTAAGTAAACGTGAGACCAGGGGCCGTATTCACCACGAGTCGCAGAGTAGGATTGCTGATCTAGCATCATGTTTACCCTTTAAATCATTTAGAATAAAAGGCAGAGAGCTGATACTAGATCAGCAGTCCTACTCTTGAGACGCTTTGTGAATACAGGCCCTGAAACACTGATCTGAGTGCAGGTGTTAAAGTGGTTCTGTTTTCTTACCTGTGAACCCTTCTTGCTCCCTGGTAAGTTAATGATAAGTGTCTTGCCACGGATGCCGCACACGGGTCTGCACACACACACACACACACACACACACACACACACACACACACACACACACACACACACACACACACACACACACACACACACACACACACACACACACACACACACACACACACACACACACACACACACACACACACACACACACACACACACACACACACACACACACACACACACACACAAGAGAAGAGTGTGTATTAGAGGTTCACAGTATGACAGTGTGTATATGTGCATGAATGGGTGGGTAAAGGGAGGCTGGTGGGAGTAGTTGTACGGTATCAAACACATCAAACATATGGAAACCACATGTCTGACTCCGTTCCATTAACTCCATTAATGTCATTGCAATAAGACCGTCCTCCTATAACTATTCCCATCAGACTCCATAGTATACATTTGTGTGTGTGTGTGTGTGTGTGTGTGTGTGTGTGTGTGTGTGTGTGTGTGTGTGTGTGTGTGTGTGTGTGTGTGTGTGTGTGTGTGTGTGTGTGTGTGTGTGTGTGTGTGTGTGTGTCTGTGTGTATAGAGTATACATGTTAGTGTGTGTGTGTGTTTGTGTCTCACCTGGAGAGCATGCCTAGTGGTGTGACGTTGAGAGAACCCATCAGCATGGCCAGAGACATCCCTGGAGCCTCCCGCTCTATCACCTCTCTTGTAGCCTGAGGAATGAAGAGAGACACAGAGAGAGAGAGAGAGAGAGAGAGAGAGAGAGAGAGAGAGAGAGAGAGAGAGAGAGAGAGAGAGAGAGAGGGAGAGAGAGCGAGCGAGCAAGAGAGAGAGAGAGAACACACATTTTTTTTGTGTGTAAGTGTGTATCTGTTTGCATGTTTGTGTGTGTGCATGAATGTATTTGAGAATGTTATGTTTGCATGTAAGTCTGGATGTGCTTCCATGTTTGTGTTTCTCTATGTTTGTTTGTGTGTCAGTTTCTATGTTTGTGTGTATCAGTTTATTTTTGTTTGTGTGTATCAGCTTTTATGTGTGTGTGTGTGTGTGTCAGTTTCCATGTGTGTGTGTATCAGTTTGTGTGTGTGTGTGTGTGTATCAGTTTCCATGTGTATCAGTTTCCATATGTGTGTGTGTCAGTTTCCATGTCTGTGTGGTGTGTATCAGTTTCCATGTGTGTGTGGATATCAGTTTCCAGGTGTATCAGTTTCCATGTATGTGTGTATCAGTTTCCATGTGTATCCGTTTCCATGTGTGTGTGTGTATCAGTTTCCATGTGTATCCGTTTCCATGTGTGTGTGTGTATCAGTTTCCATGTGTATCAGTTTCCCTGTATGTGTGTGTATCAGTTTCCATATGTGTGCGCATTAGTTTTCATGTGTGTGTATCCGTTTCAATATGTGTGTTTATCAGTTTCCATGTGTGTGTATATCAGTTTCCATGTGTGAGTATCAGTTGCCATGTGTATCAGTTTCCATGTATGTGTGTGTATCAGTTTCCAAGTGTATCAGTTTCCACATGTGTGGGTATCAGTTTTTATGTGTATCAGTTTCCATGTATGTGTGTGTATCAGTTTCCAAGTGTATCAGTTTCCACATGTGTGGGTATCAGTTTTTATGTGTGTATCAGTTTCCATGTGTGTGTTTATCAATTTTCACATGTTTATCAGTTTACATTTATGTGTTTATCAGTTTCCATGTGTGTGTGTATCAGTTTCCATGTGTGTGTGTATATAACTTTCCATATGTGTGCATATGTTTCCATATATATGTATGTATCAGTTTCCGTGTGTTTGTGTATCAGTTTCCATGTGTATCAGTTTCCATGTGCATCAGTTTCCATGTGCATCAGTTTCCATGTGCATCAGTTTCCATGTGTGTGTATCAGTTTCCATGTGTATCAGTTTCCATGTATGTGTGTATCAGTTTCCATGTGCATCAGTTTCTATGTCTGTGTGTGCATCAGTTTCCATGTGTGCATATCAGTTTCCATGTGTATCAGTTTCCATGTATGTGTGTGAATCAGTTTCCATGTGTATCAGTTTCCATATGTGTGCGTATCAGTTTTCATGTGTATCAGTTTCCAGGTGTGTGTATCAGTTTCCATGTGTGTGCGTGTATCAGTTTCCATGTGTGTGTGTATATACATTTCCATATGTGTGCACAGGTTTCGATATGTGTATCAGTTTCCGTGTGTGTGTATCAGTTTCCATGTGTATCAGTTTCCATGTGCATCAGTTTCCATATGTGTGCGTATCAGTTTTCATGTGTGTACCAGTTTCCATGTGTGTGTGTATCAGTTTCCATGTGTATCAGTTTCCCTGTATGTGTTTATCAGTTTCCATATGTGTGCGCATCAGTTTTCATGTGTGTGTATCAGTTTCAATGTGTGTGTGTATCAGTTTCCATGTGTAGCAGTTTCCATGTGTGTGTGTTTATCAATTTCCATGTGTGAGTATCAGCTCCCATGTGTATCAGTTTCCATGTATGTGTATCAGTTTCCAAGTGGATCAGTTTCCACATGAGTGGGTATCAGTTTTTATGTTTGTGTATCAGTTTCCAAGTGTATCAGTTTCCACATGTGTGGGTATCAGTTTTTATGTTTGTGTATCCGTTTCCATGTATGTGTGTATCAGTTTCCAAGTGGATCAGTTTCCACATGTGTGGGTATCAGTTTTTATGTTTGTGTATCAGTTTCCATGTGTGTGTTTATCAGTTTCCATATGTGTATCAGTTTCCATGTGTGTGTGTGTATCAGTTTCCATGTGTGAGTATCAGCTCCCATGTGTATCAGTTTCCATGTATGTTTATCAGTTTCCAAGTGGATCAGTTTCCACATGAGTGGGTATCAGTTTTTATGTTTGTGTATCCGTTTCCAAGTGGATCAGTTTCCACATGTGTGGGTATCAGTTTTTATGTTTGTGTATCAGTTTCCATGTGTGTATCAGTTTCCATTTTTGTGTATTTTAGTTTTCATGTGTGTGTATCAGTTTCCATATGTGTATCAGTTTCCATGTGCGTGTGTGTGCATCAGTTTCCATATGTGTATCAGTTTCCATGTGTGTGTGTGTATCAGTTTCCATGTGTGAGTATCAGCTCCCATGTGTATCAGTTTCCATGTATGTGTATCAGTTTCCAAGTGGATCAGTTTCCACATGAGTGGGTATCAGTTTTTATGTTTGTGTATCAGTTTCCAAGTGGATCAGTTTCCACATGTGTGGGTATCAGTTTTTATGTTTGTGTATCAGTTTCCATGTGTGTATCAGTTTCCATTTTTGTGTATTTTAGTTTTCATGTGTGTGTATCAGTTTCCATATGTGTATCAGTTTCCATGTGCGTGTGTGTGCATCAGTTTCCATATGTGTATCAGTTTCCATGTGTGTGTGTGTGCATCAGTTCCCATATGTGTATCAGTTTCCATGTGCGTGTGTGTGCATCAGTTTCCATGTGCGTGTGCATCAGTTTCCATATGTGTATGTATCAGTTTTCATGTATGATGGCATCAGTTTCCATGTGTGTTTGTGTGTATCCGTTTCAGTGTGTTTGAATCAGTTTCCATGTATGTGTATCAGTTTCCATGTGTGTGTGTATCAATTTTCATGTGCGTGTTATCAGTTTCCATGTGCGTGTGTAGATCCATTTCCATGTGCATGTGTGTGTATCAGTACCATGTGTGTGTATCAGTACCGTGTGTGTGTGTGTGTGTATCTGTACCATGTGTGTGTGTGTGTGTGTATCAGTGCCATGTGTGTGTGTGTATCAGTACCGTGTGTGTGTGTGTGTGTGTGTGTGTGTGTGTGTGTGTGTGTGTGTGTGTGTGTGTGTGTGTGTGTGTGTGTGTATCAGTGCCATGTGTGTGTGTGTATCAGTACCATGTGTGTGTGTGTATCAGTACCATGTGTGTGTGTGTGTGTGTATCAGTGCCATGTGTGTGTGTGTATCAGTACCATGTGTGTGTGTGTGTGTGTGTCAGTACCATGTGTGTGTTTGTGTATCAGTCTCCATGTGTGTGTTTATCACTTTCCATGTGCATGTGTGTTTTATCAGTTTCCGTGTGTGTGTGTGTGTGTGTGTGTGTGTGTGTGTGTGTGTGTGTGTGTGTGTGTGTGTGTGTGTGTGTGTGTGTGTGTGTGTGTGTGTGTGTGTGTGTGTGTGTATCCGATTCTCTCTGTGTGTGTACCAATTTCCATGTGTGTGTTTGTGTGTGCATCAGTTTCCATGTCTGTGTGCATCAGTTTCCATGTGTGTGTGTGTGTGTGTGTATCAGTTTGTGTGTGTGAGTGTCTGTATTGTACGTGTGTTTGATGCAGCAGGTTCCCCAAAAAACAGAGAACCCAGAAGACTGGCTGACTGACACTCTCTCTCTCTCTCTCTCTCTCTCTCTCTCTCTCTCTCTCTCTCTCTCTCTCTCTCTCTCTCTCTCTCTCTCTCTCTCTCTCTCTCTCTCTCTCTCTCTCTCTCTCTCTCTCTCTCTCTCTCTCTCTCTCTCTCTCTCTCTCTCTCTCTCTCTCTCTCTCTCTCTCTCTCTCTCTCTCTCTCCTCCAGCTGTATGTTCTGTGCCCTTGAGCTTAGTGACACAAACAGTCCATTAGTGAGGAAGAGGAGAAGAGAAGAGAACGAGAGGAGAAGAGAGGAGAAAGAGAAGACTTCAAAGAGTACCAGCCACTGATGAGCATCGTGGGCTAGCTAGGACTCAGGAGAGATGGAGAGGGAGGAGAAAGACGAGAGAAAGAAGGAGAGCGAGAGAGAGAGAGAGAGAGAGAGAGAGAGAGAGAGAGAGAGAGAAGAGAGAGAGAGAGAGAGCGAGAGAGGTAGAGCAGAGATGGGGGAGAGAGGGAGGGGGAAGGGAAGAAGAGATAGGGAGGGAGAGAGAGTGGAGGTGGTGGTGAGGGAAAGAGAGAAAGGCTGGTTGAGAAAGGAGGGTGGTAGAAGGAGAGGGGGGAGAGAGAGAAGCCAGAGAGTAAAGGAAGCATATCTCAATGGAGGGAGAAGAGAGAGGAAAAAGAGAGAGGGAGAGGATCCCTTGACACCTACAGTGGGATCATCAACACAGAAGCAGGGAATACTGGGTAATAAAGCCTTCATCAATAGACAAGACACACACACACACACACACACACACACACACACACACACACACACACACACACACACACACACACACACACACACACACACACACACACACACACACACACACACACACACACACACACACACACACACACACACACACACACACACACACACAGTATTGTAAAGTTATACTATATTGTACAGTCCCATTCAGAATCATATTTTCCCTAACCCCTAAACCTAAACCTAACCCTAACCCATAATCTTACCCGAACCCCTGACCCTAAACCTAACCCTAACCCATACTCTTACCCTAACCCTTACCTAAACCCTAAACCCTAACCCTAACCCTAACCCTAACCCTAACCCTAACCCTAAACCTAACCTTAACCCTAAACCCTAACCTTAACCCTAAACCTAACCTTAACCCTAAACCCTAAACCTAACCTCTAACCCTAAACCCTAAACCCTAAACCTAACTTTTACCCATACTCTTACCCTAACCTTAACCCTAACCTTAACCCTAACCCTAACCTTAACCCTAAACCCCAAAACCTAACCTTAACCCTAAACCTAAAACTAACCCTAGCTCCTAAACCCTGACCCTAACCCTAACCCTAACCCTAACCTTAACCCTAAACCCTAACCTTAACCCTAAACCTAACCTTAACCCTAAACCCTAAACCTAACCCTAAACCCTAAACCCTAAACCTAACTTTTACCCAAACCCTAAACCCTAACCCTAACCTTAACCCTAACCCTAACCTTAACCCTAAACCCCAAAACCTAACCTTAACCCTAAACCTAAAACTAACCCTAGCTCCTAAACCCTGACCCTAAAGAAACCCTAGCTCCTAACCCTAACCCTAAAACTAACCCTAGCTCCTAACCCTGACCCTAAAGAAACCCTAGCTCCTAAACCTAACCCTAAAACTAACCCTAGCTCCTAACCCTGACCCTAAAGAAACCCTAGCTCCTAAACCTAACCCTAAAACTAACCCTAGCTCCTAACCCTAACCCTAAACTAAACCTAGCTCCTAACCCTAACCCTAAAACGAACATAATTCTAACACTAATTCTAACTTTAACCCCAAACCCCATAGAAATAGCATTTGACCTCATGGCAACAAATAGTTGGTTTACTATTGTTGTGGGGACTTCTGGTCCCCACGAGAATAGCTAAACACGTCCAGACACACACACAGTGCTATCATATACCATATTACTGAGTATGTGTCTTCAACCAACCCACAAGTGTCTCAGTGGTGATATATAAAGGCACTCCAGTGTTACATCTGAGAGCCATTAGTAACAGTAGCGGGCCGACAGCCCTGTGTGTGGCTGTACTAATCAGCTATGGAGGCTCCTCCATCCCCTTCCCCTACACTCCACTCCTTTCCCCTCTCGGTGACACACACCGCCCGTTGTCATTTTGGATCTGCATGTTACAGTTTCCTTCGAGACAATGGGAGCCGGTGCAGATAAGACGCAGTAGACGAAGAAGAAAGAAAACCTGTGACTGGGTAACACAGCAAGGTACAATTGCTAGGTGACAGACAGACACACACACTTACCTCAGGTGTGACATCACGGGGAGCGAAGCCGGTCCCCCCGGTTGTCAGGACGAGATTGAGTTCTTTCTCATCACACCAGTCCACCAGAGTCTCCTGATGAGGCAGACAGAGAGAGACAGACTGAGACATAGGATCTGATAGGTTCCTAGCTCTGCCTCATGTCATTAGACATGAGTCTCATTGGCACTGACTGAGAGGTTGTGACATACAGTAGGTCACTGCTAAGGGGTCATGGGGGTGATGATTGTGGCTTGGCCTGTATACAACCTCACTACCTGACCAGAAGAATGTGGACAGCTGCTCGTCGAACATCTCATTCCAAGATCATGGGCATTCATTTGGAGTCGGTCCTCCCTTTGCCTCTTTAACAGCCTCCACTCTGCTGGGAAGGCTTTCCACTAGATGTTGGAACATTGCTGCGGGGACTTACTTCCATTCAGCCACAAAAAGGGCCTCCCCAAAGCACAGAATCATCTAGAAAGTTATTGTATGCTGTATGATGTAGGGTTAACTAAGGGGCCTAGTCCGATCCATGAAAAACAGCACCAGACCAGTATTCCTCTGCCACCAAACTTTACAGTTGTCAGTATGCATTGGGCAGGTAGTGGCCTCCTGGTGTCCACTAAACTCAGATTTGTCCGTTGGACTGACAGATGGTGAAGCTTGATTCATCACTCCAGAGAAGACGTTTCCACTGCTCCAGAGTCCAGAGCTTTAATCCACTCCAGATGACGCTTGGCATTGCACATGGTGATCTTAGGCTTGTGTGCGGCTGCTCGGCCATGGAAACCCATTTCATGAATGTCCCGACTAAATGTTCTTGTGCTGATTTTGCTTCCAGAGGCAGTTTGGAACTAAGTAGTGAGAGTTGCAACCGAGGACAGATGGTTTTAACGCACTATGCGCTTCAGCACTCGGTGGTCCCGTTCTGTGAGTTTATGTGGCCTACCACTTTGCGGCTAAGCCGTTGTTGCTCCTAGACATTTCCACTTCACAATAACTGCACTTACAGTTGAAGGTGCCATGTTGAAGGTCAATGAACTCTGCAGTAAGGCCGTTCTATGGACAATGTTAGTCTATGGAGATTGCATGGCGGTGTGCTCAGTTTTATACACGTGTCAGCAACGGGTGTGGCTGAAATAGCAATTTGAAGGGGTGTATGTCTTCTAGAAAGACAGTGTGACAGGGATAGAACGATAAGTTACTGCTGAGCAGACCATGTTCATTCGTCTCAGAGTAGGGGTACGCATTAGGATCATTTTTAAAAAATGTTTAAATTATTGTGATTAACATCATATGGACAATGGGAGGACCTGATCCTAGATCAGCACTCCTACTCTAAGACACTAGAATACAGATCCTGGGATCAAAAAGTCTTTTAAATACATAAGTCTCGCTTCATTGAGGTTGTCTGGAAAAATGGAACCAATCGAATATGCCAAAAAGTGCAAACCCTGTCCATCTGGCACACCAAATCACATGCTCAAAGTATTTGATTTTAAATACTATTTGAACCCAGGTCTGATGACTGACGAAAAGATTGAAATCCAATGATCAATTTACCTTAATCTCATCAATTTCATCTGGCACGATCTTATAGGCTGAAATAAAGCCACCCAGCCTGAGAGAGAGAGAGAGAGAGAGAGAGAGAGAGAGAGAGAGAGAGAGAGAGAGAGAGAGAGAGAGAGAGAGAGAAAACACAGAGCATCAGGACACAGTCACTCCCATTTCAGATGTGAAATTAGAAACATAAAGCCTCTTGCTGCACTGCAGAGCGTCTTCAAAACAGTCAGTAGGCTCAAACCTCCAGATATGCAACCCAAGAGCTTTTAAAGTAATCAAATGACTGTTATTTTACCCAAACAGGCCTAGCAGAGAGAGAAAGAGGGATGAAAGAGAGAGCAATAAAGGGAAGGAGAGTCGTGAATGCCCTTGAACATCCCCTCCTAAAAGGCTTTCCTCAGGACGGACCGTCAGGGATACTACACTCACAAGGACAGTCTGCTGTTTGAAGAAGTGTACCATGGCGCTCTCCGGTGGCCAGCGCCGGTATTGCAGCAAGAGGCGAAACTAATGCAGCAGGCTCCAGGTAAAGAATCTCCACGTACGAATTGTGGTATAATACAACACACACACACACACACACACACACACACACACACACACACACACACACACACACACACACACACACACACACACACACACACACACACACACACACACACACACACACACACACACACACACACACACACACACACACACACACACACACACACACACACACGCACACGCTCCTTGCTTAACCCGTTTTTGTAAGGAGGTGCTATTTTTAGGAAACTACTGCATCATGTTTCCCCCTCTGCGACAGACAAGCAGTGACATGACACCCGTTCAGACAATACTGTGGTGGAACTCCACAACCGCACTAAAGTAACATCTAGCCCTGACAACATCACTGCTCCACTGACTACGGAGCTATTAAATCCCATAGAGGTACTGCATCAAAATAATGAGCTTGGCGTTGTAGTAAATAACTTTTTCATTTTAGAGGGAAACCATCTTGCAAAAAAAAATTAAAAAGCATAAGTGATAGAGCGTAGTAATTGTATTATGGCATAATTTGTCACAGAGCTGGAGTATGGACTGTGGCTAAAGCAACAAGCTCCCATAGGCTCACGTCAGATTGGACGTTCATCTGAATTCTTAAGGTTAGGCATTAAGTCTGAAGGTTGAGGTAAAAGTGTTAAGGTTTGGGATAGGCTCATCAAAACCAAAATATAAAAAACAACTTTCTGTGTCTGGATTCAAACACGCAAGCGTCGGAACCAGAGGCAGATGCTTACAGAGGCCGATGCTTACGTCTATCTGTCATCCCCGTCCCCAGCGCCCTAGCAAAATCAAAGCCTACTTGAAGGTGACAGCGCTCAGTGTTTCACCTAGGTGGCATGTTTTCCACATCGTCTCCTGACGTCCTCAGACATGGATGGACGTCGAATACTGACCTGTGTCACGGTTGACCTGCCCGGGCTAAAGTATGCAGAAGGGTACACTGGCATAGCGGAAACCCCACAAGGCAGGGGGGAGGCACAAGAGTTCTGGGGGCCCATGTGCCCATCATCTCACACCTAGTCTAAATTTGAGGAATAATTATGAATAATTTTGACAGTAATTTCCACTTGCAGCAAGCAAAGTGCTTGTGTTGTCCAATGTACATGGGTAGTAGGCGAGTCGGACAATACCGTTTTCTTGCATCTAATTAGCCTATTTCTCAGTGGTGGCTGCCCGCCTCGGCCTCCTCACCTAATTGCCAATCAAGTTTTAAAAAGTTAGGTGAATCAGGTGGGACTCGGATGGAGAACGAGTGAGTTGTTCAACATGGATAAACAAAAGGCAAGACCAAGTGGTGCACGGAAAACGTTAAAAAAAACAAAAAAACTTGATCAATCTGATCAAATTCCTGACGATAACCACGTCAGCAAAACTACCAGCTCGTCCTCGACTGATGAAACACCATCACAGGTAGAAGCTAGCACGCCTACTTAAAGGAACATTTGAAGTGATTTTTTTCACAATCAGATGAAAACATCATGACTGGTTGTGTTTATGCCACAATAAAAGGTCATACATTTTTAAAGTTAAACTCCGACTTTGCGGGGGTCCAGAGAAACAGTGCTACGCCAGTGAGAAGGTGAGAAGGTAAGAGAGGTTTTTCCTGTAGGACAAACACATGCATGCACTCACATACAGATGTATACACGCACGCACGCACGCACGCACGCACGCACGCACGCACGCACGCACGCACGCACGCACGCACGCACGCACGCACGCACGCACGCACGCACGCACGCACGCACGCACGCACGCACGCACGCACGCACGCACGCACGCACGCACGCACGCACGCACGCACACACACACACACACACACACACACACACACACACACACACACACACACACACACACACACACACACACACACACACACACACACACACACACACACACACACACACACACACACACACACACCTATGCTAACAATGGTCTGACGAGAGTGTGAGTGCTTTACTCTCAGCGATGAGGTGTGTGTGCCTACACGTATGTGTGTGTGTGCACAAGAGTTTTCAGTGTAGGTTACTGTGTTGTTTCACCCCGGGAAAGTAAAGGACCTGTAAAAACAAATCCCCTCTCTGTAGGTTCATTTGCTCCCTCTCTGTTTTAGCCAAAATGAAAATATGCTAAACACAAATAGCTACGATTCCTTCCAGCTGTTTCCTAGGCAACCCCATTCTATCGGAAGCCTCTGGTTTCCATGTTTATCATGAGTGTGTTTGCTTTGTTGCTGTGTTTCGGGATGCCGTGTCTCTGCTATGTCTCTGAAGTGTCTGTGTGAGTGTTGTTGCATACCAGTGTGTGTGTGTGTGTGTGTGTGTGTGTGTGTGTGTGTGTGTGTGTGTGTGTGTGTGTGTGTGTGTGTGTGTGTGTGTGTGTGTGTGTGTGTGTGTGTGTGTGTGTGTGTTTTAATGTGACAGTGTAACAACACTCCTCTACTCCATGGTGTTCCAGTACAGAGCACTTCCTGAAACATTCTGTAGAGGAGCTGGATCTGACCCACTGCTGTCCAATGGGGGAGAGGGAGAGTTATGGCTGTTTGCTCTAGGTGTGGAAACATGCAGTACTGATGCTGCTACAGTATGAGAGGGGACACAGGGCTTTGGCCTGGAAGACGGGATGCTTTGCCCAGATTACTCTATGAATAAAATAGGAGAGGGGGAGAGAGAGAGAGAGAGAGAGAGAGAGAGAGAGAGAGAGAGAGAGAGAGAGAGAGAGAGAGAGAGAGAGAGAGAGAGAGAGAGAGAGAGAGAGAGAGAGAGAGAGAGAGAGAGAGAGAGAGAGAGAGAGAGAGAGAGGGAGAGAGAGAGAGAGAGAGAGAGAGAGAGAGAGAGAGAGAGAGAGAGAGAGAGAGAGAGAGAGACAGAGAGGGAAGGGAAGGGTAGGGTAGGGTAGGGGGAGAAAGGCAATAGGAGATTGAGAAAAGCAGCCAGAGAGCCATAGAGACAAAACGAAAGAATGACAGAAATAGAGAGAGAAACAGAAAGAACAACAGGACGACAGGATAGAGAGCAAGATATAAGCCTATATAGTGTACTACAGGTACCTGCTTTTAAGAGAGCACGGCATTAAGAGTCTCAGCTAGACAATCTTGGAGTTTGAAACACCAGGATCTTGTTTCTTTGGAGGAGTTAGAAAGTCTGGTTGACTCACATAAGTGAGTCAGTTAAGAATAAATTCCTATTTACAATGACAGCCTACCAGGGAACAGTGGGTTAACTACCTTGTTCAGGGGCAGAATTACATTTTTTTTTTACCTTGTCAGCTCGGGGATTTGATACAACAACCTTTCGGTTTCTTGTCCAACACTCTAACCACTTGGTTACCTGTCACCCCGTCAGGATTTAATGCGGTGGTACATATGATATATTTGACCTATGATGTTTCTGTTTCTGTATGTAATCAGAATGTATGTGTGTCTACGTCTATTTGTTTATGGTGTGCCTATGTCTGTAAGTTGTTATGTCTGAGATTTGTCTGAAACTTTGCTCCCCCTTCCTGCTGTGTTGGTTGGAACAGGTCTCTCTTGAAAAATAGATTTGATCTCAATGAGACTAACTTAGATAAAGGTTCAATTAAACAAAGACATCAAGACACAACCCACTAACCAATACCCCCTTACCCCTGCACACGCACACGCACACGCACACACACACACACACACACACACACACACACACACACACACACACACACACACACACACACACACACACACACACACCCAGCTGTGCAGGTCTGTACAGTTGTGGGCCATCTGCTGTAGTGGTGGTATTAATAATGCATGGTCTTTGTACAGGGCTCTCCATCACACACACACACACACACACACACACACACACACACACACACACACACACACACACACACACACACACACACACACACACACACACACACACACACACACACACACACACACACACACACACACACACACACACCATTAAAAATCATATTTTCCAACACTAAACCTAACAATAACCCACTAACACTAAACCTAAGCCTAACCTTAATCCCAAAACCCTAACCCTAACTGTAATGCCAAACCCCTAACCTTAACCCCAAAACCCTAGCCCTAGCCCTAGCCCTAACCCTAACCCTAACCTTAACCCCAAAACCCTAGCACTAACCCTAACCTTAATCCCAAAACCCTAACCCTAACTGTAATGCCAAACCCCTAACCTTAACCCCAAAACCCTAGCCCTAACCTTAACCCCAAAACCCTAGCCCTAACCCTAACCTTAACCCCAAAACCCTAGCCCTAACCCTAACCTTAAACCCAAAACCCTAGCCCTAACCCCAACCTTAACCCCAAAACCCTAGCCCTAACCTTAATCCCAAAACCCTAACCCTAACTGTAATGCCAAAACCCTAACCTTAACCCCAAACCTCTAGCCCTAACCCTAACCCTAACCTTCACCCCAAAACCCTAGCCCTAACCCTAACCCCAAAACCCTAGCCCTAACCCTAACCTTAACCCCAAAACCCTAGCCCTAACCCTAACCTTAAACCCAAAACCCTAGCCCTAACCCCAACCTTAACCCCAAAACCCTAGCCCTAACCCTAACCTTAACCTCAAAACCCTAAAAGTAACCCTTAAACTGTAAATAGTGTTTGAACAAATTCAGGACCTGACTTTTGAAAAAATGTATTGTTTTCCTATCTTTTCAGGACATCCGTGTGAAATGTTGGGACATTGGGTTACTGATAATGTAGGAAAACAAGTACACACTCACACACATAAACAGAAGTCCAGCACCAATATCCCTGCGCTAACTACTTCAAGACATCTTAGTAGAGCCTGGCTGCGATGGCAGCGATGTAGGGACACTCTCAAGGGTCAACAATTCCTTTCAACCTGTCTGCAGTGAGAGGACTCTCCTCGCAGGACACACACACAACCCCCACCACCAGCCAGTGTTGAGTGCTCTGAGTGCTCTGTACGGTGTTACACTCCCAGTGCTGCACTCACTGTGACAATCACACACTGAAACACTAGCTAAGAGACACACAGACACACACTTAGGCTAACTCAGACAGAGATACACTCAAGAACAACCCAACCCAGCTATATTTAGGACCCCACACTATCATGCATATCTAATCTGTCCTGCGTTGCCTGGGATTTTACTCTCACTTTGTCCTTTCGAGCACAATTGCAGCAACTATGGTGGATACGTAACCAGGCCAGCTCAGTACAGCTCACATTGGCTTAGTTCAGCTTGTCTCTGTCGTATAAAAAGGGTCAAATTGCAGAATGCTGTCTCCCTTCAATCTCGTATTCTCTGAACTATCCACTACCCCTCCAACATGTAATTTGCCGCAACCTGGGATACGATGGCATTTTGACAAGTCCATGTACAGCAGATCAGTTGCACGATAACATAGCTTAACACATGGCAGGCTAGCAGGCACTAGCTAAGGCTAGCACAGGCTAGCAAATGCTAACACTGGCTAAAAAAGGGTAGGGCAGAGACATTCACAGACTAGCATAAGATAGCTTGCTAACGTAGAGCACAACCAGCCCAGGGGACCTGTCTTGTCTGTCTCCTTCCAGTGACTGCTGCTCTGTGGGTGAAATGAGCACAATGTCACCCATCTGATTTATACAGACGCTATTTTTAGCTGCGACAATTTGTAAAATTGACAAAGGATGTTACAACCCAAGTTGCTCGAGGGCGGCAACACTGTGTTGGCTGGAGCCACAGGAGGATATTCATTCAACCTTCAACACACACACATACACATGCTCCAGAATGTACACACACACACAGATGTGCATGCACGCATGTGAACGCACACACGCACACACACACACACACACACACACACACACACACACACACACACACACACACACACACACACACACACACACACACACACACACACACACACACACACACACACACACACACACACACACACACACACACACACACACACACACACACACAAAGCAGGAGGGGAGAACAGTACACATTGAGCACACACACCATCCCATCTGTCCTTGAGAATGGGTGTCATTTTCCTGACCCCTCTCTCTCTGTTTCTCTCCCTCTCTCTCTCTGTCTTGCTTTGTCTCATTCTGTCTATTTGACTCTCTCTCTCTCTCTCTCCCTCTCTCTCTCTCTCTCTCTCTCTCTCTCCCTCCCTCCCTCCCTCTCGGCTGACACACATCTTCACGCTCCTTCAATATGAGGGAATACATTATGTGTTGGTGTACTGATTGGACACTGTGCAGACTGATATCAAGGATAATGTGTTAAAATAGTTTAAAGTAGGCTTGGGCGGTGTCCAAATTGTCATACCTTCATACTGTCCTTGTGCCATACCGGGATATTTGGCAATACCGGCACTGAACACAAGGGGCGCTGCTTTCAAACGCCACTTATTCTCTGTAATCTAAAGGCTAGCAATGACAACAAGCACATGTAAAATCCCATAGAGAATGCTAAGTAAATGCTAGCGAGCTCATTGCCAACATTTTGTACAGTTTCTGAACTAAACTATACAAGTATATAAGTACAACAAGCTACTCACAGTTTGCTGCACGTACAAAACTAATATTAGCCAGCAGACTCTTGATCCAGGATGGAATTCTTTGCTGTTACGAAGTGAATGCTTGATTTTGGAAGAAACTGTCCACTTAGCTAAATTGTTTACTAGCTACTAAATTAGCAAATCAAATGCACAACTGCAGAGCATTTAGCACATTTTAGACAGTTAACTTAATAGTTATAAGATATGTAACTGGTAATCATTTAGTTGGGAATTCCATACTGTAACTAGATCACCTGGGATGTACTGCACAACAGTCACAAGGCCCCCGTCTCTCGTCGTTGTGTGCTTGTAAACAAGCATAAGCTTCGTAATGAAAAATAATGTGACAGGTGAAATGAAAAACGTAACGGTCTTCATCTCCTAATGTATTGCGCAAGTTGACTCCAGGTATTTACTTAAAAAGTAGCTACAAATATTCACATTTATGAAAAAACTTCAAATAAATATTTTCAACTGTATTTTTTAAATGTATTCATTTATTTGTACATTTATTGAATAACCAAACCATACAATATACTTGCAGTGAAGCCGCTCAACAACTACATCACACCAGTCATCCAACAGACTCCATTCAGAGCGACACA
Source organism: Oncorhynchus gorbuscha (assembly GCF_021184085.1). Taxonomy (NCBI): domain Eukaryota; kingdom Metazoa; phylum Chordata; class Actinopteri; order Salmoniformes; family Salmonidae; genus Oncorhynchus; species Oncorhynchus gorbuscha. The sequence continues at coordinate 33,326,588 of NC_060184.1, forward strand.
CAGAAGCATCCAGGGTCAATGCCCTGCGCAAGGGCACATTGACAAATCTACCACCAGGCTAAAAAACCTGAACCCGAACCCTCCAAGATCCCCCCACAGTTCCCCAATAGCTGTCCCTCAACCAACCTCCACTCCCACTTGTCTACAATTCCACATCCCAAACCTCAGCTTCCCTCAGCCCATCCCATCTATCTCTGCTGGTCACCCTCAGCCCATCCCATCTATCTCTGCTGGTCACCCTCAGCCCATCCCATCTATCTCTGCTGGTCACCCTCAGCCCATCCCATCTATCTCTGCTGGTCACCCTCAGCCCATCCCATCTATCTCTGCTGGTCACCCTCAGCCCATCCCATCTATCTCTGCTGGCCAACCCTCTTCGGATTTCTACGCAACACACATCTTTCAACTATGCTGTGATGTTTAACATACAATTTCAATCTATCTAATCGAATAGAATCCACAGATTGCGAGTTGAAGATAAATACCTTTACTAAGAGTATTAGTATATTAGTAATTGACTGACCTGGTCTCTCTAGATCTCCTAACAGTACTATTTCTAGGGTCAATTTTAGATCAATGCTATGCATTTTCATCCATTCCTGAACCTGAGACCAGAAACAGGCTACCTGAGGGCAATACCAAAATAAATGGTCAATTGATTCTGTATCCTCACAACAAAATTTGCAGAGCTTTGATGATTTTATGCCCCAAATATTCAACATTTTGTTGGTGGCAAGAATTCTATATAATAATTTTAGCTGAAAACCAACCTATTGAATCTTGCGTTGTTTTATATATCAACACATAGACCCTGTACCATAGAATCGACCTTAGAGAGCTTTTTATGTCTCTATTTTGGTTTGGTCAGGGTGTGATTTGGGTGGGAATTCTATGTTCTTTTTTCTATGTTTTGTATTTCTTTGTTTTGGCCGGGTATGGTTCTCAATCAGGGACAGCTGTCTATTGTTGTCTCTGATTGAGAACCATACTTAGGTAGCTTTTTCCCACATGGTTTTGTGGGTAGTTGTTTTCTGTTTAGTGTTTTCTGCACCTGACAGGACTGTTTCGTTTTCATTTTGCACTTTGTTCGTTTTGTTTCAGTGTTCAGTTAAAATGAAGTAATGAACACTTACCACGCTGCGCTTTGGTCCGATTCTTCCTCATCAGAAGACGACACCTGTTACACCATCTGTCCTCCTCTATTTTTGGGCTAATGCTGTAATCAATTGGTTGTACTCTTGGATTGAGCAGACCTTCCCATACAATTCTGATAACTCCATGAAGGACATAACTTTACCATTCCAATTTTTACAATATAATTTATGAACCAAATACCATTTTCAAACATTTTTCCCATAAATACATGTATTTTATGAACCGGTACATTTGAGTTCAGCCATAATATTTGCTGTAATATTTGTTCTATCTTTTCAGGAGGAAGAAATTGAAATTGTAGCCAGTTCTGCAACATTTGTTTGAAGAAGAGAGATACTTTGAAAAAAGTATAATTTTCAATGATTCAAAAATGAGACATGGCAATCCGCACAAAGGCACAAATTTTTAAACAATGGATGAGCTTTTCTTAGTAATCTACATGATAACCATTTAGGGTTCAAGTAAAACATTTGAATAAGTGAAGCTTTTAGAGAGAGGTTTAGTGCTTTTATATTTCATCTCAACCCACCCAATTCATATTCATTATATACAGTGGGGCAAAAAAGTATTTATTCAGCCACCAATTGTGCAAGTTCTCCCACTTAAAAAGATGAGAGAGGCCTGTAATTTTCATCATAGGTACACTTCAACTATGACAGACAAAATGAGAAGAAAAAAAATCCAGAAAATCACATTGTATGATTTTTAATGAATTTATTTGCAAATTATGGTGGGAAAAAAGCATTTGGTCACCTACAAACAAGCAAGATTGCTGGCTCTCACAAACCTGTAACCTCTTCTTTAAGAGGATCCTCTGTCCTCCACTCGTTACCTGTATTAATGGCACCTGTTTGAACTTGTTATCAGTATAAAAGACACCTGTCCACAACCTCAAACTGTCACACTCCAAACTCCACTATGGCCAAGACTAAAGAGCTGTCAAAGGACACCAGAAACAAAATTGTAGACCTGCACCAGGCTGGGATGACTGAATCTGCAATAGGTAAGGAGCTTGGTTTGAAGAAATCAACTGTGGGAGCAATTATTAGGAAATGGAAGACATACAAGACCACTGATAATCTCCATCGATCTGGGGCTCCACGCAAGATTTCACCCCGTGGGGTAAAAATGATCACAAGAACGGTGAGCAAAAATCCCAGAACCACACGGGGGGACCTAGTGAATGACCTGCAGAGAGCTGGGACCAAAGTAACAAAGCCTACCATCAGTAACACACTACGCCGCCAGGGACTAAAATCCTGCAGTACCAGACGTGTCCCCATGCTTAAGCCAGTACATGTCCAGGCCCGTCTGAAGTTTGCTAGAGAGCATTTGGATGATCCAGAAGAAGATTGGGAGAATGTCATATGGTCAGATGAAACCAAAATATAACTTTTAGAACTTGTTGTGTTTGAAGGACAAAGAATGCTGAGTTGCATCCAAAGAACACCATACCTACTGTGAAGCATGGGGGTGGGAACATCATGCTTTGGGGCTGTTTTTCTGCAAAGGGACCAGGACGACTGATCCGTGTAAAGGAAATAATGAATGGGGCCATGTATCGTGAGATTTTGATTGAAAACCTCCTTCCATCAGCAAGGGCATTGAAGATGAAACGTGGCTGGGTCTTTCAGCATGACAATGATCCCAAACACACTGCCCGGGCAACGAAGGAGTGGCTTCGTAAGAAGCATTTCAAGGTCCTGGAGTGGCCTAGCCAGTCTCCAGATCTCAACCCCATAGAAAATCTTTGGAGGGAGTTGAAAGTCCGTGTTGCCCAGCAACAGCCCCAAAATATTACTGCTCTAGAGGACATCTGCATGGAGGAATGGGCCAAAATACCAGCAACAGTGTGTGAAAGCCTTGTGAAGACTTACAGAAAACGTTTGGCCTCTGTCATTGCCAACAAAGGGTATATAACAAAGTATTGAGATAAACTTTTGTTATTGACCAAATACTTATTTTCCACTATAATTTGCAAATAAATTCATTAAAAGTCCTACAATGTGATTTTCTGGATTTTTTCTCTCTCATTTTGTCTGTCATAGGGTACCTATGATGAAAATTACAGGCCTCTCTCATCTTTTTAAGTGGGAGAACTTGCACAATTGGTTGCTGACTAAACACTTTATTTTGTCTTGTTTAGCGTCCCAGATAAAGCAAAATATTTGTTGCTCATATTATTTGAAAAACAAATCATCAGGAGTAGGCAGCACCATAAGTAAGTAAGTATACTGAGATATGACTAAGGAGTTAATCAGGGCAATTTTCCCATAAATAGACAGCTATTTACCTCTCCATGGTTGCAGGATCATGTCTATTTTTACACGTTTTCTATTGAACTTCATTGTGGAGACCTTATTTATATCTTATATGAATACTAAGTATGTCTACTTCACCATCAGCCCATTTTATAGGTAAACTGCAGGGTAATGTAAAAGTAGATTTTTTAAAAGATCCAATATGTAATATTAGGTTTTAGTCCAGAGAGTACAGAAAACTTACCTAGATCTTCAATGAGACATTTCAGGGATCTAGCTTGGACACCTTTGTTTTTAAGCCTTGGATTTCTAATCCTCTAATGTTGTCATTGGATCTGATTTTAATAGCTAGCATTTCGATGGCCATAACAAGTAGATATGGTGACAGCGGACACCCTTGTTGAACTCCCCTTGACAATTCAAAACTCTCTGAGAAGTAGCCATTATTTACTCATTTACACCTGGGGTTGCTATACATTATTTTTTACCCATTTAATAAGAGAATCACCGAAATTGAAAAAATCCAGACATTTATAAATAAGTTCCAGTCTTACTTTGTCAAATTCCTTTTCAAAATCTGCTAGTAATACCAGGTCTGGCTTCTTAGATGTTTCATGATGTTTATTCTTTCTAGTAGTTTTAGTATATTATCTCCAATGTATCGTCCATATAAAAAACCTGTCTGATCAGAATGAACAATACCTGGTAAAACCCTTTTAATTCTGAGTGCTATGCATTTCGCTACTATTTGTCCATCACAACATTGACGTGTAAGGGGCCTCCAGTTTTCTTTAGATGGACTGGATCTTTATATTTGCCATTTGGGTGTTGTTTTAATAATAGAGAAATCAGACCTTACTGCGTACCTGACAGACGGTATTGAACAGTATTGACGGTATTGAAAAAGCATCCCATGGCTTTTCCCAAATACCCCGGTATACGGTATAAGAGACCTTTCAAGGCAATCCTAGTAAATCCCCAAATATTTCTGAAGAAAAGCCAATGATAAAGCCTTGCACTTCTATTTTTTTATTTGTCTTGTGCCATTGGCGATAGGTGATTCAGCTGCCCTGCGAGCCAGCCTGACGACGGGACAAACTCTGCCTGCCCGGCGGATCTGGAGAGCTAAGTGTGCATACTGCACTGGCCAATTGGATCCCTCAAATCACTGTGCCTGCAGCTTCCACTTAACCCACAGAGGTTGATAATAGCCTACATGAGATGTCCTAACGTTTAAAACCATAACCAGAGAGACTGTCCAAGATTACAACGAAGAGCTGCTGTTTTTATGTTCATGTTTCAGTTTTTATTTAACACTGTCAATACTGTTTTTTTCCCCAACACTTTTACTAAACACAAAACGCGCTTCTCTGTACTTGAACTCGCCCTACAACCAGCACTGCATCTGCAGTAATGGATGAGTAGCCAAGTATATCAATAGTCCCTTCTTTCTATTATTATCAGCTTGTGGAATAATATTTAACTTTCTCTTTAACATAGGAACAACAGGAATTTGTCAATGAGGCAGAAATGATGCAGTGCGACTCGAGTGTCGTCATCAGGTGGAAGACGATGTCCCCTCCCTCTGGTCAGTCTCACAGGAGGAAAGCAGAGGGCAGAGGCCGTGAGAGATAGACCTACTGTTGCTCTCCCTGTCTCCCTCCGCCAGGACTGACCATCAAAGGAAGGTACCGCACAATCAATCCAGCAAAGCTAATTATGCTCCACTATGCCTCGCAAGTAATAGAACAACTGATCTACATAGCTTGAGATTCTAAAGATAGTATAGTCTGAGAAGAACAATATTGGCAGGCCAAACATAGTCAATATGATGTGATATTGTATTAGGTCTACTGTGCAAACATTATTCTTACAGAACTGTTTTTTAGCAGTTAGGAGCGTTCGAATCCCCAAGGTCACTGGTTCGAATCCCCAAGGTCACTGGTTCGAATCCCCAAGGTCACTGGTTCGAATCCCCAAGGTCACTGGTTCGAATCCCCAAGCTCACTGGTTAGAATCCCCAAGGTCACTGGTTCGAATCCCCAAGGTCACTGGTACGAATCCCCAAGGTCACTGGTTCGAATTCCCAAGCCGACTAGGTGAAAAATCTGCCAATGTTCACTTAACCCTAATTGCTCCTTTATGTCACTCTGGACTGGAGTCTGCTAAATTACTCAACTATAAATATAGTAAGTTAATGTTGCATAAGTCACACAGCAATGTTTTTCTGAGTGGTAGACTTTGACTTTGAAAGTGACTCAGAAAAGTTTGGTGACCACTGGTGTTTAAAGAATATGTGTTCCATTGAGTGACGGCTGTCTGGTTTAACGTGTCTGGGCTGATTCTGGTGGGCTGTGGGTGGCTCCGCCCTGTGATTGGAGTGTGTGTGTGTATGCGTAAATGGATGTCTGCGTGTATGTGCGTATGTGTGCGTATGTGTGTGCCTGCGTGAATAATCATGAATGGATGTCTATGCGTGTGTCTGTCCCAGACAATGTGCCATGGCCAGTCTCCAGCTGGTTATCCTGAGGTGGTAACACGTGATGTGGAAATGTGGCACAGCATGGCACAGAACAGCATGGCACAGCACAGCATAGAACAGCCTGTAAAGGGGAGTAGAGGGTCAGGCTCAATCCAAATAACCCCCTTAGCCCTCCCTGGCAGTTTTTCGCGACTCCGTGAGCCACCTGGAGTAGTCTCGAGAATACGAACCTAGGCAACGGTGGTTAGGGTCTGGTTTCAATTGCAGACTCTTTTCACAACTTCAATGACATCAAAACATTTTTTACAGGGTGGGTCCTCTTCAGTCAGACAACTCTCCCAACAAATCAGGAGGCTGACATGCCAGAACTGTCACGTACCAATGTTTGCAGGCAAAACTTTTGCAGTGGTTTTAGTGACGCTAGTTGACGCAAACTAGACACTTGCGAAATGCACTCATTAAAAATAACCTCTGTGACCTCCATCTTGCACCTATTTAGTATTTTCTATTGATATTGTATTTTATTTGGTATTTTGTAAGAGCATTGGGCTAGTAACCGAAAGGTCGCTTGTTCGAATCCCTGGGCTGACTAGGTTTAAAATCTGTCCTTGAACAAGACACTTAACTAACCCTAACTGCTCCTGTAAGTCGTTCTGGATGAGAACATCTCCGAAATAAGGCATTGCCGTTGTTCCTCCACGCCAAATGCGACTGTCATTGAAATCAGACCCTAGTCACTGTTACCTCGGGTTGGGTTTCAGACACTTCTCCCAGAGTGGGAGTGGTTTTCTGATGACGTTTTGAGCTACGCGTAGGTCCTTGTCAGCCCTCTAGTTCGTCCCCCCAAAACAAAGCCAATCAAGTTGCAGACTTCCTAGTGAGTGGTACTCAAATTACCCATGAAGCTCGAGGCCGGATAGTTTCTGCAGGAAAGATGGCTGCTAAAGAATAGGAGGATGGAAGGAAATGTCATTATAAGTCATTATAATTTAATAACAATTTAATAACAACTCATGTACAAATCATGTAACGAAAAATGTACAGTTAAGAGGAATATGTTAGTTAATGCAAAAGACAAATTATTGTGCATATTGTTTGGTCATAAATTTGTTTTACAAAAATCACTGTTTAAGGAAGTTGTCTGGCTAGCTAACATTAGCTGACTAATATATTTAGCTAGCTATATGAGCTTTTGACATTTGTATTAATTGTAATTTGTGTTGTTTAAAGTTTTAGGGAATCCTGAGCCAACCAGATTGTCTTGTGAAACCCCGTGGAGGTAAATAATCTATCGAAAGCATTTACTGCAAATGGAATGTATAATTGTGTATGCTTGCCTTGCTGTTCATTAAAACATACTTTGAAGTCAATCACTTGTCATTGTTCTTTATTGTAGTAATGTTAGTGATTGGCGATATTTCTTACTTATTGTGTGGTGCTGGATAAAAACACCTGTACTGTATGTATAAAAACACCTGTACTGTACTGTATAAAAACACCTGTACTGTACTGTATAAAAACATCTGTACAAAAACACCTGTACTGTACTGTATAAAAACACCTGTACTGTACTGTATAAAAACACCTGTACTGTACTGTATAAAAACATCTGTACAAAAACACCTGTACTGTACTGTATAAAAACACCTGTACTGTACTGTATAAAAACACCTGTACTGTACTGTATAAAAACATCTGTACAAAAACACCTGTACTGTACTGTATAAAAACACCTGTACTGTACTGTATAAAAACACCTGTACTGTACTGTATAAAAACATCTGTACAAAAACACCTGTACTGTACTGTATAAAAACACCTGTACTGTATGTATAAAAACATCTGTACAAAAACACTTGTACTGTACTGTATAAAAACACCTGTACTGTACTGTATAAAAACACCTGAACTGTATGTATAAAAACACCTGTACTGTACTGTATAAAAACATCTGTACAAAAACACCTGTACTGTATGTATAAAAACATCTGTACAAAAACACCTGTACTGTACTGTATAAAAACACCTGAACTGTATGTATAAAAACACCTGTACTGTACTGTATAAAAACATCTGTACTGTACTGTATAAAAACACCTGTACTGTATGTATAAAAACACCTGAACTGTATGTATAAAAACACCTGAACTGTATGTATAAAAACACCTGAACTGTAAGTATAAAAACACCTGTACTGTATGTATAAAAACACCTGAACTGTATGTATAAAAACACCTGAACTGTATGTATAAAAACACCTGAACTGTATGTATAAAAACACCTGAACTGTATGTATAAAAACACCTGAACTGTATGTATAAAAACACCTGAACTGTATGTATAAAAACACCTGTACTGTACTGTTTAAACACCTGTACTGTACTGTTTAAACACCTGTACTGTACTGTATAAAAACACCTGAACTGTATGTATAAAAACACCTGTACTGTATGTATAAAAACACCTGAACTGTATGTATAAAAACACCTGAACTGTATGTATAAAAACAACTGTACTGTAAGTATAAAAACACCTGTACTGTACTGTTTAAACACCTGTACTGTACTGTATAAAAACATCTGTACTGTACTGTATAAAAACACATGTACTGTATGTATAAAAACACCTGTACTGTACGGTATAAAAACACCTGTACTGTACTGTTTATACACCTGTACTGTACTGTATAAAAACATCTGTACTGTACTGTATAAAAACACATGTACTGTATGTATAAAAACACCTGAACTGTATGTATAAAAACACCTGAACTGTATGTATAAAAACATCTGTACAAAAACACCTGTACTGTACTGTATAAAAACATCTGTACAAAAACACCTGTACTGTACTGTATAAAAACACCTGTACTGTACTGTATAAAAACACCTGTACTGTACTGTATAAAAACATCTGTACAAAAACACCTGTACTGTACTGTATAAAAACACCTGTACTGTACTGTATAAAAACACCTGTACTGTACTGTATAAAAACACCTGAACTGTACTGTATAAAAACACCTGAACTGTATGTATAAAAACATCTGTACAAAAACACCTGTACTGTACTGTATAAAAACATCTGTACAAAAACACCTGTACTGTACTGTATAAAAACACCTGTACTGTACTGTATAAAAACACCTGTACTGTACTGTATAAAAACATCTGTACAAAAACACCTGTACTGTACTGTATAAAAACACCTGTACTGTACTGTATAAAAACACCTGTACTGTACTGTATAAAAACATCTGTACAAAAACACCTGTACTGTACTGTATAAAAACACCTGTACTGTACTGTATAAAAACACCTGTACTGTACTGTATAAAAACACCTGAACTGTACTGTATAAAAACACCTGAACTGTATGTATAAAAACATCTGTACAAAAACACCTGTACTGTACTGTATAAAAACATCTGTACAAAAACACCTGTACTGTACTGTATAAAAACACCTGTACTGTACTGTATAAAAACACCTGTACTGTACTGTATAAAAACATCTGTACAAAAACACCTGTACTGTACTGTATAAAAACACCTGTACTGTACTGTATAAAAACACCTGTACTGTACTGTATAAAAACATCTGTACAAAAACACCTGTACTGTACTGTATAAAAACACCTGTACTGTACTGTATAAAAACACCTGTACTGTACTGTATAAAAACATCTGTACAAAAACACCTGTACTGTACTGTATAAAAACACCTGTACTGTACTGTATAAAAACACCTGTACTGTACTGTATAAAAACATCTGTACAAAAACACCTGTACTGTACTGTATAAAAACACCTGTACTGTATGTATAAAAACATCTGTACAAAAACACTTGTACTGTACTGTATAAAAACACCTGTACTGTACTGTATAAAAACACCTGAACTGTATGTATAAAAACACCTGTACTGTACTGTATAAAAACATCTGTACAAAAACACCTGTACTGTATGTATAAAACATCTGTACAAAAACACCTGTACTGTACTGTATAAAAACACCTGAACTGTATGTATAAAAACACCTGTACTGTACTGTATAAAAACATCTGTACTGTACTGTATAAAAACACCTGTACTGTACTGTTTAAACACCTGTACTGTACTGTATAAAAACACCTGAACTGTATGTATAAAAACACCTGAACTGTATGTATAAAAACACCTGAACTGTATGTATAAAAACACCTGTACTGTACTGTTTAAACACCTGTACTGTACTGTTTAAACACCTGTACTGTACTGTATAAAAACACCTGAACTGTATGTATAAAAACACCTGTACTGTATGTATAAAAACACCTGAACTGTATGTATAAAAACACCTGAACTGTATGTATAAAAACAACTGTACTGTAAGTATAAAAACACCTGTACTGTACTGTTTAAACACCTGTACTGTACTGTATAAAAACATCTGTACTGTACTGTATAAAAACACATGTACTGTATGTATAAAAACACCTGTACTGTATATAAAAACACCTGTACTGTACTGTTTATACACCTGTACTGTACTGTATAAAAACATCTGTACTGTACTGTATAAAAACACATGTACTGTATGTATAAAAACACATGAACTGTATGTATAAAAACACCTGAACTGTATGTATAAAAACACCTGAACTGTATGTATAAAAACACCTGTACTGTACTGTTTAAACACCTGTACTGTACTGTATAAAAACACCTGAACTGTATGTATAAAAACACCTGAACTGTATGTATAAAAACACCTGTACTGTACTGTTTATACACCTGTACTGTACTGTATAAAAACATCTGTACTGTACTGTATAAAAACACATGTACTGTATGTATAAAAACACCTGAACTGTAAGTATAAAAACACCTGAACTGTATGTATAAAAACACCTGTACTGTAAGTAGAAAAACACCTGTACTGTATGTATAAAAACACCTGTACTGTACTGTATAAAAACACCTGTACTGTACTGTTTAAACACCTGTACTGTACTGTATAAAAACACCTGTACTGTACTGTATAAAAACACCTGTACTGTAAGTATAAAAACACCTGAACTGTATGTATAAAAACACCTGAACTGTATGTATAAAAACACCTGAACTGTATGTATAAAAACACCTGTACTGTACTGTATAAAAACATCTGTACTGTACTGTATAAAAACACATGTACTGTATGTATAAAAACACCTGTACTGTACTGTTTAAACACCTGTACTGTACTGTATAAAAACATCTGTACTGTACTGTATAAAAACACATGTACTGTATGTATAAAAACACCTGTACTGTACTGTATAAAAACACCTGTACTGTACTGTATAAAAACACCTGAACTGTACTGTATAAAAACATCTGTACTGTACTGTATAAAAACACATGTACTGTATGTATAAAAACACCTGTACTGTATGGTATAAAAACACCTGTACTGTACTGTTTAAACACCTGTACTGTACTGTATAAAAACACCTGTACTGTACTGTATAAAAACACCTGAACTGTATGTATAAAAACACCTGTACTGTACTGTATAAAAACACCTGTACTGTACTGTTTAAACACCTGAACTGTACTGTATAAAAACACCTGAACTGTATGTATAAAAACACCTGAACTGTATGTATAAAAACACCTGTACTGTATGTATAAAAACACCTGTACTGTATGTATAAAAACACCTGTACTGTAAGTATAAAAACACCTGTACTGTACTGTTTAAACACCTGTACTGTACTGTATAAAAACACCTGTACTGTATGTATAAAAACACCTGTACTGTATGTATAAAAACACCTGTACTGTATGTATAAAAACACCTGTACTGTAAGTATAAAAACACCTGTACTGTACTGTTTAAACACCTGTACTGTACTGTATAAAAACACCTGAACTGTATGTATAAAACACCTGTACTGTATGTATAAAAACACCTGTACTGTATGTATAAAAACACCTGTACTGTAAATATAAAAACACCTGTACTGTACTGTTTAAACACCTGTACTGTACTGTATAAAAACACCTGAACTGTATGTATAAAAACACCTGTACTGTATGTATAAAAACACCTGAACTGTACTGTTTAAACACCTGTACTGTACTGTATAAAAACACCTGAACTGTATGTATAAAAACACCTGAACTGTATGTATAAAAACACCTGTACTGTACTGTTTAAACACCTGTACTGTACTGTTTAAACACCTGTACTTTACTGTATAAAAACACCTGAACTGTATGTATAAAAACACCTGAACTGTATGTATAAAAACACCTGTACTGTACTGTTTAAACACCTGTACTGTACTGTATAAAAACATCTGTACTGTACTGTTTAAACACCTGTACTGTACTGTATAAAAACATCTGTACTGTACTGTATAAAAACACATGTACTGTATGTATAAAAACACCTGTACTGTACGGTATAAAAACACCTGTACTGTACTGTTTAAACACCTGTACTGTACTGTATAAAAACATCTGTACTGTACTGTATAAAAACACATGTACTGTATGTATAAAAACACCTGTACTGTACGTAAAAACACCTGTACTGTACTGTAAAAAACATCTGTACTGTACTGTATAAAAACACATGTACTGTATATAAAAACACCTGTACTGTACGGTATAAAAACACCTGTACTGTACTGTATAAAAACACCTGTACTGTATAAAAACACATGTACTGTATGTATAAAAGCACCTGCACTGTACTGTATAAAAACACCTGTACTGTACTGTATGGATGTGCAACTATAGCTGATCTGTGTATGGACCCTAAAACATTTAGTATAAACACCTGAACTGTATGTATAAAAACATCTGTACAAAAACACCTGTACTGTACTGTATAAAAACATCTGTACAAAAACACCTGTACTGTACTGTATAAAAACACCTGTACTAATAAAAACACCTGTACTGTACTGTATAAAAACATCTGTACAAAAACACCTGTACTGTACTGTATAAAAACACCTGTACTGTACTGTATAAAAACACCTGTACTGTACTGTATAAAAACACCTGAACTGTACTGTATAAAAACACCTGAACTGTATGTATAAAAACATCTGTACAAAAACACCTGTACTGTACTGTATAAAAACATCTGTACAAAAACACCTGTACTGTACTGTATAAAAACACCTGTACTGTACTGTATAAAAACACCTGTACTGTACTGTATAAAAACATCTGTAAAAAACACCTGTACTGTACTGTATAAAAACACCTGTACTGTACTGTATAAAAACACCTGTACTGTACTGTATAAAAACATCTGTACAAAAACACCTGTACTGTACTGTATAAAAACACCTGTACTGTACTGTATAAAAACACCTGTACTGTACTGTATAAAAACACCTGAACTGTACTGTATAAAAACACCTGAACTGTATGTATAAAAACATCTGTAAAAAACACCTGTACTGTACTGTATAAAAACATCTGTACAAAAACACCTGTACTGTACTGTATAAAAACACCTGTACTGTACTGTATAAAAACACCTGTACTGTACTGTATAAAAACATCTGTACAAAAACACCTGTACTGTACTGTATAAAAACACCTGTACTGTACTGTATAAAAACACCTGTACTGTACTGTATAAAAACATCTGTACAAAAACACCTGTACTGTACTGTATAAAAACACCTGTACTGTACTGTATAAAAACACCTGTACTGTACTGTATAAAAACATCTGTACAAAAACACCTGTACTGTACTGTATAAAAACACCTGTACTGTATGTATAAAAACATCTGTACAAAAACACTTGTACTGTACTGTAAAAAACACCTGTACTGTACTGTATAAAAACACCTGAACTGTATGTATAAAAACACCTGTACTGTACTGTATAAAAACATCTGTACAAAAACACCTGTACTGTATGTATAAAACATCTGTACTGTACTGTACTGTATAAAAAAACACCTGAACTGTATGTATAAAAACACCTGTACTGTACTGTATAAAAACATCTGTACTGTACTGTATAAAAACACCTGTACTGTACTGTTTAAACACCTGTACTGTACTGTATAAAAACACCTGAACTGTATGTATAAAAACACCTGAACTGTATGTATAAAAACACCTGAACTGTATGTATAAAAACACCTGTACTGTACTGTTTAAACACCTGTACTGTACTGTTTAAACACCTGTACTGTACTGTATAAAAACACCTGAACTGTATGTATAAAAACACCTGTACTGTATGTATAAAAACACCTGAACTGTATGTATAAAAACACCTGAACTGTATGTATAAAAACAACTGTACTGTAAGTATAAAAACACCTGTACTGTACTGTTTAAACACCTGTACTGTACTGTATAAAAACATCTGTACTGTACTGTATAAAAACACATGTACTGTATGTATAAAAACACCTGTACTGTACGGTATAAAAACACCTGTACTGTACTGTTTATACACCTGTACTGTACTGTATAAAAACATCTGTACTGTACTGTATAAAAACACATGTACTGTATGTATAAAAACACATGAACTGTATGTATAAAAACACCTGAACTGTATGTATAAAAACACCTGAACTGTATGTATAAAAACACCTGTACTGTACTGTTTAAACACCTGTACTGTACTGTATAAAAACACCTGAACTGTATGTATAAAAACACCTGAACTGTATGTATAAAAACACCTGTACTGTACTGTTTATACACCTGTACTGTACTGTATAAAAACATCTGTACTGTACTGTATAAAAACACATGTACTGTATGTATAAAAACACCTGAACTGTAAGTATAAAAACACCTGAACTGTATGTATAAAAACACCTGTACTGTATAAAAACACCTGTACTGTATGTATAAAAACACCTGTACTGTACTGTATAAAAACACCTGTACTGTACTGTTTAAACACCTGTACTGTACTGTATAAAAACACCTGTACTGTACTGTATAAAAACACCTGTACTGTAAGTATAAAAACACCTGAACTGTATGTATAAAAACACCTGAACTGTATGTATAAAAACACCTGAACTGTATGTATAAAAACACCTGTACTGTACTGTATAAAAACATCTGTACTGTACTGTATAAAAACACATGTACTGTATGTATAAAAACACCTGTACTGTACTGTTTAAACACCTGTACTGTACTGTATAAAAACATCTGTACTGTACTGTATAAAAACACATGTACTGTATGTATAAAAACACCTGTACTGTACTGTATAAAAACACCTGTACTGTACTGTATAAAAACACCTGAACTGTACTGTATAAAAACATCTGTACTGTACTGTATAAAAACACATGTACTGTATGTATAAAAACACCTGTACTGTATGGTATAAAAACACCTGTACTGTATGTTTAAACACCTGTACTGTACTGTATAAAAACACCTGTACTGTACTGTATAAAAACACCTGAACTGTATGTATAAAAACACCTGTACTGTACTGTATAAAAACACCTGTACTGTACTGTTTAAACACCTGAACTGTACTGTATAAAAACACCTGAACTGTATGTATAAAAACACCTGAACTGTATGTATAAAAACACCTGTACTGTATGTATAAAAACACCTGTACTGTATGTATAAAAACACCTGTACTGTAAGTATAAAAACACCTGTACTGTACTGTTTAAACACCTGTACTGTACTGTATAAAAACACCTGTACTGTATGTATAAAAACACCTGTACTGTATGTATAAAAACACCTGTACTGTATGTAAAAACACCTGTACTGTAAGTATAAAAACACCTGTACTGTACTGTTTAAACACCTGTACTGTACTGTATAAAAACACCTGAACTGTATGTATAAAACACCTGTACTGTATGTATAAAAACACCTGTACTGTATGTATAAAAACACCTGTACTGTAAGTATAAAAACACCTGTACTGTACTGTTTAAACACCTGTACTGTACTGTATAAAAACACCTGAACTGTATGTATAAAAACACCTGTACTGTATGTATAAAAACACCTGAACTGTACTGTTTAAACACCTGTACTGTACTGTATAAAAACACCTGAACTGTATGTATAAAAACACCTGAACTGTATGTATAAAAACACCTGTACTGTACTGTTTAAACACCTGTACTGTACTGTTTAAACACCTGTACTTTACTGTATAAAAACACCTGAACTGTATGTATAAAAACACCTGAACTGTATGTATAAAAACACCTGTACTGTACTGTTTAAACACCTGTACTGTACTGTATAAAAACATCTGTACTGTACTGTTTAAACACCTGTACTGTACTGTATAAAAACATCTGTACTGTACTGTATAAAAACACATGTACTGTATGTATAAAAACACCTGTACTGTACGGTATAAAAACACCTGTACTGTACTGTTTAAACACCTGTACTGTACTGTATAAAAACATCTGTACTGTACTGTATAAAAACACATGTACTGTATGTATAAAAACACCTGTACTGTACGGTATAAAAACACCTGTACTGTACTGTATAAAAACATCTGTACTGTACTGTATAAAAACACATGTACTGTATGTATAAAAACACCTGTACTGTACGGTATAAAAACACCTGTACTGTACTGTATAAAAACACCTGTACTGTATAAAAACACATGTACTGTATGTATAAAAGCACCTGCACTGTACTGTATAAAAACACCTGTACTGTACTGTATGGATGTGCAACTATAGCTGATCTGTGTATGGACCCTAAAACATTTAGTATAAATATTAGTTCAGAACGGTGGTTTAATTGTTGTACAATGCTAATCATTATTAACCAGTGGAAAATGACTGAAGAAAATGTGATTGTTACATGTCAAATTGCTCTTATAGAAGGAAAGTCTTGCTTCAGTTCCAACTCCACATTGAACCACAGCCAGAGGATGGGAAGGTTACAGTAAGGAATTTCCTTTTCTGTTCTCATTTGTTGCTCATATAGTAAGTACATATTTGTTGCTTGAGAAATATAGTGGCATTTATTACTGTTGCCAGTAGAGGCATTGTGAAAAACCCAAGGCTCGTAGTCAATGTGTTATCCATTGGCGGCCTCTGATGTGTACGAGTGATGTAGTGATGTCCATTTCCCTAGGGGGTATTTATCTCTCCCTTCCACTAGTTGCCTGTTGAGTGCCACTCCCCCCCTGAGGGACAACTGCCAGTATTGGGACAGAGCAGTCTAAATCAGCTACAGGGATCATATTACACCAGACATGGACACACACACACACGCAAGCATGCATCCAGGAACACACACCCACCCTCCTCTCCACACACACGCTAATGAGTGTGTGACAGCCCGGTTGACAGTCTAGCTAGTTAGTGGCGCCAGCGCTGGCTCCATCAGTGTGTCCCAAGACAGCGTGACGTATGAGACATGACACAGGCTTCCACACATAGGCCTCCAAATTACACCCTAAAGGACATGACAGACAGACAGGCGTTAGGGCTACAGCACAGGCCCTATGACATTAATACACTAACACACACATGCTATTATAACATATAAGAGCAGACCAGGGATTCCATGGGGCATCACCAGTGTTTCAGAGTAGGAGTGCTGATCTGGAATCAGCT
>NC_060184.1:33349088-33374088 GCF_021184085.1 Oncorhynchus gorbuscha
ATATGAGCCCCAACACATTTCAGAGAGATGGAGAGATGGAGTAGGAGAGCAAGGATAAGAGACAGAAAAGAGATGGAATGACAACAATAGAAAGATGACTAAGAGGAGACGAAGAGAGAAGAATATAATGAGAAAAGAGAAGAAGGGAAGAGATAAAGGGAGGAACGGTGATCGAGGAGTGAGAAAAAGAAAGAGAACATTTATAGAAGGGAAAGAAGAGGAAAGACAAAAAGACTAAAAGAGTAAAAGAGAAAAAGAGAAAAGAAAACCAGAAGAGAAGAAAATATCTAATAAGAGAAGCCACTAGGAGATATTAGAGAAGACATCGACCCAAGGCCATATGTGTGATAGGTGATTGGTGTGGCTGGTGTGTGTGGTGTGGGTGGTGTGTGTGGTGTGGCTGGTGTGTGTGTGTGGTGTGGGTGGTGTGTGTGTATGGTGTGGCTGGTGTGTGTGTGGTGTGGCTGGTGTGTGTGTGTGGTGTGGGTGGTGTGTGTGTATGGTGTGGCTGGTGTGTGTGGTGTGGCTTGTGTGTATGTGGTGTGGCTGGTGTGTATGTGGTGTGGCTGGTGTGTGTGGTGTGGCTGGTGTGTGTGTGTGGTGTGGGGGGTGTGGGTGGTGTGGCTGGTGTGTGTGGTGTGGCTGGTGTGTGTGTGTGTGGTGTGGGGGGTGTGGGTGGTGTGGCTGGTGTGTGTGGCGTGGTGTGTGTGTGTGGTGTGGCTGGTGTGTATGTGGTGTGGCTGGTGTGGCTGGTGTGCATGTGGTGTGGCTGGTGTGTGTGTGGTGTGGCTGGTGTGTATGTGGTGTGGCTGGTGTGGCTGGTGTGTGAGTGGTGTGGCTGGTGTGTGTGTGTGTGTGGTGTGGCAGGTGTGTGGGCCCAGTTAACAGGAAGGATTCATGGTGTGCTAGGATGTCCTAGCCAGTCAATCATTTCCAGGGCATAAAGCAGTCAGCTCTCATTATCTCCTAGGGATGCCACACTAATGGGGCTTCCCCTATACCACCAAGGAACTTTCAAACACACGCGCGCAAGAACACACACACACACGTGCAAGAACACACACGCGCAAGAACACAAACACATGCGTGAACACCCTGGCTCATACGCAGGCAAACACGTGCGCACACACACACACACACACACACACACACACACACACACACACACACACACACACACACACACACACACACACACACACACACACACACACACACACACACACACACACACACACACACTCTCTCTCTCTCTCTCTCAGAAACATAACCATTTTGAAATTGAACCATTTTTAGTTCCATGTCGAACTCTCTGTGGAGAGGGTTCTACATGCAACCAAAAGGGTTCTATGGGGACAGCTGAAGTACCCTTTTAGGTTCTAGATAGCACTTTTTAAATATAGTGGACACACACATACACACACAGACACACACACACACACAGATCACAACTTCAGCCACAAATCACCCCCGATCCAGACCTTGCTCACTCTAGCAACTGCTGATGTGTGCTCCACTCTGAATAGGTCAGTCATTACCTTGCTATTTTACTTGGCTGGTTTTGCTGCTCTTAATACTTTTTTTTTGCATAGTTACCTACATGTTTCTCAATGGGTGTCACAAAGGGTAACAGTAAATTGAGTCCGTTTTTTTATTTTCCTCAAATTGAAGATGAAGTTGGATAAAAGGATAATCAAACCAGGAAAAGTTTTGGGAAATAACATCCAGACCAAATCCTGGATGAAAAATCTGGAATCTCCATCAACATCCTGAATGTGCAATAAAATCACATCAAACATATTATAATATTGTAAATTAATACGAATAGACATATCAAACATGTTTACCTTCCCATGATAAAATAATACCACAGCTAAAACCTGCTGTTGGCATCTCCACTGTCTTCTGTACTCATCTGTTTCAGTGCCAATGCCCTTCCAGTGGTGGAACACACCAACATGAGGGTCTACCAACCACTGGATTCAAATGATATCTGCAGGTGGGAGGGCTCACACCTCCCTCAACCAATCAGTCTCCACAGAAATGACATCACCTCCCTCCCTCCGTCTTATTGGCTTGCTCCGTGTCAAATGGAACCACTAGAGCCGGAGGCCTGGGATTAAATGGGCTTAATGATGAATCGAGGTGTGGATCCGCCCCTACTTTGTCGAGGGGTGGGGATGACATTTTTACTAGGGGCATTAAATGTTTCACAACTTCCTCCTAGGGTAGAGCAGGGAGGCAGTGGTGCGACAAATACCAGCAGCAACGTCGTATCATTCTGTGGTGGGGTAGGTTTCCAAATGAATAACGGTTTGACGGTGCTGTGTAAAATATAGCAACAGCAATAATGGCAGATAACCTGATGTAGTATAAGTCTAGAGTTACTTAGCAACCTTGTCCATCCTGAGTGGAGCAGTGGGGTAAGCAGCAGGGGGACAGCGTCCATCATGAAAGACACACCCGGCAGTTACACACGCACGCATATGTTAGTGTGAATGCAAGCTGAACTGTGATGTGTGCAAGCACACACACACACACACACACACACACACACACACACACACACACACACACACACACACACACACACACACACACACACACACACACACACACACACACACACACACACACACACACACACACACACACACACAGACAGGCACACACAGACAGGCACACACAGACAGGCACACACAGACAGGCACACACAAGCAATCACTCACTGACACAGATCACAGGTCACAAGATCATACATACTGAGACACATCGCACACGTGTACACACACTCAGAGCCAATCTCAATTACTGTT
Organism: Oncorhynchus gorbuscha; assembly: GCF_021184085.1. NCBI lineage: Eukaryota > Metazoa > Chordata > Actinopteri > Salmoniformes > Salmonidae > Oncorhynchus > Oncorhynchus gorbuscha. The sequence continues at coordinate 33,351,905 of NC_060184.1, forward strand.
GTGCAAGCGCGTGGGTGCACACGCACACACACACACACACACACACACACACACACACACACACACACACACACACACACACACACACACACACACACACACACACACACACACACACACACACACACACACACACACACACACACACACACACACACACACACAGATCCCGGGGCTTACTGTAAGCAGCCGGGAGAAGAGAGGGGGTGTAGAGTGGAACAATAGGATCCTAATCGGCAGGGCTGCATTTCAAAGCCTCTCCCGTCTCTACAACACTGTTTCCAGATAAGATTGAAAAACGCTATTTATATCCAACTACAAGGGAAGCCAACCAATGGCTTGATTTTGGTTAATTTGAAGTCCGATCTAAATTAGGGTGGGGTGTTACGTAAGGGAGAGGAGTCAGTGCGACACTACGCTATACCTGCTACTGCAGAGGGGTAGCAACTGGAGGAGGGAATAGCCCAAACGGTATCAGCACTGGTAGACACTCTAGCACTGCAGCTAATAGGTATTTGAACGTGTTTTGTAAGTGAACTACATTTCCCACATGTTCAGGCAAAATCGGTGCAGTTGTGTTGCACACCATGCTGGACCTAGGAGTCTACACACACACACACACACACACACACACACACACACACACACACACACACACACACACACACACACACACACACACACACACACACACACACACACACACACACACACACACACACACACACACACACACACACACACACACACACACACACACACACACATTGCTCAATCAAACCCCACACTATCTTTCTCTTTCCCTTCTCTCAGCAGATGTGCACAGAGAGACTGCTACTCCACCAGCCCAGCTGAGGCCTAGTCAGGGCAAAGCCAAGCCCTCCTCAGCCCAAGAGAGAAAGCTCTATGCTGGGCTGGGCTGTGAAGAAGAGAGGGGGTGATCGGTGGAGGGCTGGGGGGATGGAGCCCAAATCCCAACCACTTAAACATGGGTTTAAGAGTGCAATTCACACTGAAGGAGAGATAGAGATACGAGATTGGGAGGAGACAGAAGGAGGAGAGAGGGGCTGAGGGGAGAGGAGAGAATAGAGGGACGAGAGATCAAATAGAGGAGAGGGAGGAGGAAAGACAGAAACAAAATATGAAGGAGAGAGAGGGAGGAGACAGAGGGGAGTGAGAGGAGAGCAGGGAAAGGAGATCGAGGGGAGGGAGGGAGAGAAAAGTATAGAGAGGCTGTCTCAGCACCATGGAGAGCAACAGTGCCATTGAGAGTTCAGCTGAGCACTGAACACGACTTGAGGGATGGGGGAGAGAAAGGAGGGCATGGAGGAGGAGAGTGGGAGGAGGATAGGGAGAAAAAAAGAAGATGGAGGGAGATAGAAGGAGAGGTAATTGGAGAGAAAAGCGATCTTACTGGGAGAAAACAGATAGCCATCCACACACACACGCACACACACACACACACACACACACACACACACACACACACACACACACACACACACACACACACACACACACACACACACACACACACACACACACACACACACACACACACACACACACACACACACACACACACACACACACACACACGGAAACAGGGCACTCATGCGCACAAACGAGGACTCGAGCACACACACTCCTTAAGTCTTTGAGGGTAAGAGTGAGGACATTGAGGAGTGGGGGGCAGAGAGGGATGGAGAGGGAGCTAGAAAAGAGGGTGCGAGAGGGGGTTGGAGAGAGGTAGAGAGAACGGCATCTAAAGATAGGCCTAGATAGATACAGGGAAAGGAGAGCGAGAGGAACAGAGAAAGAGAGAAAGAGTGATTGTGCTGACCCTCAGTGTTCACCCCAGCTTCAGAGGCCTGCTCCCCCTGGCAGTCTCCACTGGAATACATAAAACATGAGAGAGACTGGGCCCCAATGCCAGGCCAGGCACTTAGTCAGCAGCCTGGCACTGGAGCCACACGCATTCACGGACGGACGGATGGACAAACACGCACACACCAAAATGCATGTACACACGCACGCAACACACGAGCGGTTGAGCGGATGAACTGACGGATGGATGCTCTCTCACACACACACACACACACACACACACACACACACACACACACACACACACACACACACACACACACACACACACACACACACACACACACACACACACACACACACACACACACACACACACACACACACACACACACACACACACACACACACACACACACACACACACACCCCAACCGCAGTACACCGACACGCGATACATCACCCTCAAACTGACCACCAAAACACACTGAAATAGACACACTCAAACACCTACCCCGACACCACACACTCAAACACCGACGCGACACACTCACACATTCTCTCCTGTGTCACCACAACAAACTCACACCGAGTCAGAACACTGTTCGCTACTTGTCTATCTCATGTATAGGCAATAGCCATACAAGCTCCTATAAGGACAGTTTCCCAGCCACAGAGGAATCCTAGTCGTGTACTAAAAATCACTTTCAAATGGAGATACTTCGTACTCAATCTCAAACTTTCTCTAATTTGCATAGCCAGGACCCAATATCACTCTTCTCCACCCTCTTTTTTAGTAATCTATCTTTCTCCCTACTCTCCCTCTCTTCCTTAGCACTCACCTGAACCTTTTTTTATGATCATTTTCCTTAAACCCGGGCAGAGAAGGCTGCTTGGCGGAGCGCCCGCAACTCTGCACACAAATTCCCTGCCTTATGGTTTATTAGCATGACCATAAACATTGAAGAGACACTTACTAATGAAGCCACGGAGAAAAGACAAGTCACAGTGTAGTGCAGTGGGGGGAAGATGGGGACTTTTTCTCTCTCTCCTTACTGCTACTTTAATTTGTTTTTCAGTGTCACCGCAATGCCTCCTCGACTTCCCTTTTACTGCTCTCCTCCCTTTCCCTCCTCATCTCGTTCCTTCTTTCTCCCTCTTCTCTCCTCCCTTTCCCTCCTCATCTCGTTCCTTCTTTCTCCCTCTGCTCTCCTCCCTTTCCCTCCCCATCTCGTTCCTTCTTTCTCCCTCTTCTCTTCTCCCTTTCCCTCCTCATCTCATTCCTTCTTTCTCCCTCTTCTCTCCTCCCTTTCCCTCCCCATCTCGTTCCTTCTTTCTCCCTCTTCTCAACTCCCTTTCCCTCCTCATCTCGTTCCTTCTTTCTCCCTCTTCTCTCCTCCCTTTCCCTCCCCATCTCGTTCCTTCTTTCTCCCTCTTCTCTCCTCATCTCGTTCCTTCTTTCTCCCTCTTCTCAACTCCCTTTCCCTCCTCATCTCGTTCCTTCTTTCTCCCTCTTCTCAACTCCCTTTCCCTCCTCATCTCGTTCCTTCTTTCTCCCTCTTCTCAACTCCCTTTCCCTCCTCATCTCGTTCCTTCTTTCTCCCTCTTCTCAACTCCCTTTCTCTCCTCATCTCGTTCCTTCTTTCTCCCTCTTCTCAACTCCCTTTCTCTCCTCATCTCGTTCCTTCTTTCTCCCTCTTCTCTCCTCCCTTTCCCTCCTCATCTCGTTCCTTCTTTCTCCCTCTTCTCAACTCCCTTTCTCTCCTCATCTCGTTCCTTCTTTCTCCCTCTTCTCTCCTCCCTTTCCCTCCTCATCTCGTTCCTTCTTTCTCCCTCTTCTCAACTCCCTTTCTCTCCTCATCTCGTTCCTTCTTTCTCCCTCTTCTCAACTCCCTTTCTCTCCTCATCTCGTTCCTTCTTTCTCCCTCTTCTCTCCTCCCTTTCCCTCCTCATCTCGTTCCTTCTTTCTCCCTCTTCTCAACTCCCTTTCTCTCCTCATCTCGTTCCTTCTTTCTCCCTCTTCTCTCCTCCCTTTCCCTCCTCATCTCGTTCCTTCTTTCTCCCTCTTCTCAACTCCCTTTCCCTCCTCATCTCGTTCCTTCTTTCTCCCTCTTCTCAACTCCCTTTCTCTCCTCATCTCGTTCCTTCTTTCTCCCTCTTCTCAACTCCCTTTCTCTCCTCATCTCGTTCCTTCTTTCTCCCTCTTCTCTCCTCCCTTTCCCTCCTCATCTCGTTCCTTCTTTCTCCCTCTTCTCAACTCCCTTTCCCTCCTCATCTCGTTCCTTCTTTCTCCCTCTTCTCTCCTCCCTTTCCCTCCCCATCTCGTTCCTTCTTTCTCCCTCTTCTCTCCTCATCTCGTTCCTTCTTTCTCCCTCTTCTCAACTCCCTTTCCCTCCTCATCTCGTTCCTTCTTTCTCCCTCTTCTCTCCTCCCTTTCCCTACACCATCTCGTTCCTTCTTTCTCCCTCTTTTCCAATCATCACTTCTACCTCTCTTTTCTGGCCTTCCTCTCTCTCTCTCACTCTCTGTTTTCCTCGTCACTGCTATCAGATCAATTTGATTGGAGGGATTAAAGGTGGGGCCACCCTGTTGTCCATGGCCCCTCGTGAATACGAGGGAAAGTGGGAAAGGGAAAACCTAGTCAGCTGCACAACTGAACGCATTCATCCGAAATGTGTCTTCCACATTTAACCCCTCTGAAACGTCTGAGAGGTGGGGGCGGCTGCCTTTAATCGACATCCACGTCATCGGCGCCTGGGGAAAAGTTGTTGTGGTGGTCAACTGCCTTTCTCAAGGGCAGAAGTGCAGATTTTTCCACCTTTCCGGCTCGGGGGATTCGAACAAGCAAACTGTCGTTTACCGTCCCAACGCTACAACCGCTGGGCTACTAATAATAACTCATGAGGCTAGTATAACAAGGTCAGAGCTCTGGTGACGATGTGGCCATGATGATGATAACATTATAATCAAGCCAGTAGAAGAGTATAGTAGGCAACCTCAGCAGTTTACCCCTTAGCATGACATTTCCATGTTGGGAGAGCCCAGGGCTAGTGGGCTAGTTCATTCTCTCATGGCATTTAGAGGGGCTGTTTGCATATTGTTCCTGTTAGCGTGCAGCGTGTGGCTCTCACTGTGTATGTGGTGTGCAGTGTGGTAGTGAGTGAGTGAGAAAGAGTATACTGTGTGTGTATGTGTGTGTGTGTGTGTGTGTGTGTGTGTGCACGTGCGCGCGTGTGTGTGTGTACATGCTGCACCATGTATATATGAACAGTGATTTTTATCCAGTCCAAGTGACCTTTGAAGAAGAGATTGTTAGTGTAATGTTAACCACACTATATCTCCGGACAGATAACAGGATACACTAAGATAAATAGCATTGACCCCTCCACTGGGGGCTGATAGTAATGACGGAAGGAAAAGAATCGATACAGTTGCATATCGCAATATTATTTTGAACAATACGACGTCGATACCGTGACTCCAAGTATCCATTTGTAATGTGTCGGCTGTACCTGTCCCAAAATGCGGATGCGTTTCACCCTATAGCTTGCTCTCCGTCTTCTTTTTAAATAGTGAGCCGACATGTCTTCACCACCTTTATTTCCATGACTGATCTGAAATCATTTGATAATTCTCTCTCTTATCTCTCTGCAGCAGGGGATAGGAGAAGGATAGTGGGTTGGGGTAAGTTCTACAGACTACTGATCTAACTAAGTAGGTAGTCATCAAATCCGTCATGATTGATGTGTTGTAACAGGCCCAATGTGGTTACTAAAGACAGATTTGAATATATTTGGCTGTTTTCGTTGGCATAACATGTAGAACTTGTCCCTTTTCAGGTTTTGAAGAAGTGGCTGCTAAATGCTAACTCCCTTTTTGTATAAGCTGGTAGCATAGCTAGCATACAGAAATCCGTGGTGTAGGTCGAAGTAGTTTTTAACTGTAATGCATTTGATTGGTGATGATGACATGTACATGTGTTGGGGTGGACATCCATACAAACATTATATTCAGATTTTTACCTCAGCATAGTGTGAAATATACATATAATAATAATAATATATGCCATTTAGCAGACGCTTTTATCCAAAGCGACTTACAGTCACGCGTGCATACATTCTACGTATGGGTGGTCCCGGGGATCGAACCCACTACCCTGGCGTTACAAGCGCCATGCTCTACCAACTGAGCTACAGAAGGACCACATATAAACAATAGTCTAAGTTTTCTGGGGGGAATGAGGAGATTTAGGCTTTTCCCCCCACGGCATCTTTCCCTCTCGCGTTTCCATGGCATTGCTATTTTTTTGGTTGAGTTCCATTGACCTCTTTACCACATCTAGTGTGAGAATCACATCGCATATCGTATTGGCACCTAAGTATAGTGATAATATCGTGTTGTGAGGTCCCTGGAAATTCTCAGCCCTAGCCAATACTATGTAGCAATGTAACACAACTATCTATGCTGTTCACAGGCCTATCAGGCAGTGTGCAGGACAACCCTGGGTCCATCTTAAGGACCCATATGTTTTTTTACCATAGAATTGCAATGTCGGCTGTTCTGGACTCTACTTTCATGTATTCGCCCATCATCCAACTCCATAAGTGATTGTTCTGGGTTGTACTCATTAGGCATGAAACTGAAGAGTGAGTACCTGGTTTAGTCTAATAAGAACATATTGTTTTCGTTTTCCATTCAAAAACTTTTTACTACAGTGTGCCAAAATGACTTTGACCCAGCACCATCGCCGCTCTATTGGTGAGCTCAGGTACTGTTGTCTTAATAAAGCTCTGAAGGCTCTGCCAGCGATCCTATGAACTTCTATGGGAATCTGCGGCCATTGATATTCCTGCACATTTCTGCTCTCTATCCACCACCCCATGCGTCCAGCTGCATGTCCTCTCCTGCTAGGCTGCCGATACAGTGGGAACCCACCTACCATCAGGAACATGACGTGGTCAGTGGTTTGTGCGTACATATGCATACAAACACACACACACACACACACACACACACACACACACACACACACACACACACACACACACACACACACACACACACACACACACACACACACACACACACACACACACACACACACACACACACACACACACACACACACACACATAGTTTAGCTAATTTAATATGACTAAAGACAAGAGTCCATAAGTGGACACTACTTAATTAGGCTGTATTAGAAATGGATGGTTAACATTAGCTAAAAAGCCTCTCTCGACCATCGGCTTTTAGGGGCTTTAAGTGAAATACATGCATTGAGGAGCTAATAAAATCAACTATGTATTGCTCTGGCCTTGATGTGCTCCCAGCACTTCTAAGAGCCCCAAACCAATGAGAATCAGGGGTCAGGGGTTAGGGTTAAAGCTAGGGTTGTGGTCATGCGGGCTAAGGGTCAAGGTTAGGGACCGTTTTGGGTCATTGACAGGGTCAGATATCGGGGTTACGACATGAACCCATACAGACCAGGGTAGTCATTTTGACTTGCATCAGTAGCCATGTTGGGAAAGTAAAGACCGATCCTCTGACGCAAACCCTGGGTCGTGTTCATCAGGGCACACCGTAGCAAAACACTGCATCAGAAAAACGAAGAGAGCATTTCCAATTGGACGAGTTCAGATAGGGCCTCCCCGTTTCAAGACGTTTTTCTTCCATTTCGTGCCTACTGAACATGACCCCGGCTTTAGTCATGATGACAGCCATGCCTCAAGAGATACAGCTGTCAAGGCGATTCAGGAGGAGGGAACACGGAGCATATTGTAACTGACACGCTGTTCAAACGTTGTTCACTAAGTGGAACGTTGATCTAAATCCCTCCGATTTGGGCATAGGGGTGTCCGACTTGTCCCCATGTGGCGTTGGCAGTGCCATCCCCTGCCATGCTCTGGTCCACCGGTTGCCCACCACTGCCCTCACCGGGACAGCTCCCAGTCACTGCCCGGCGTTCCCGCAAATCCCATTTCATGCCAGAGACGTTCCAGAAAGGCAAAACAAAGGCAGATCGGCACAGCTGCGGCTCCAGCGCATTGTGCCGACAATCCACGTCCAATCAGTGGAACAAAGCAGAAAGCAGAACTCTGCTGCTGGAACCAACGATGCAGTATGCGCCATGAGAGGGTATTATGCTCATGCTGTGTGTGTGTGTGTGTGTGTGTGTGTGTGTGTGTGTGTGTGTGTGTGTGTGTGTGTGTGTGTGTGTGTGTGTGTGTGTGTGTGTGTGTGTGTGTGTGTGTGTGTGTGTGTGTGTGTGTGTGTGTGTGTGTGTGTGTGTGTGTGTGTGTGTGTGTGCATATGCGTGTGCGTGTGCGTGTGTGTGTGTGAGTGTAGTTTCTTGGAGTAAAGGTTCTACTGCATCTTGAAGGTCAACCATGCTAACTTAGTTCAGCATGAGCTGACATGTTGCTAGTTCAGCATGATGCTGACATTAAATATATCAGCAAAGTGTAGGCTAATTAGGGAGGTGTGTGTGTGTGTGTGTGTGTGTGTGTGTGTGTGTGTGTGTGTGTGTGTGTGTGTGTGTGTGTGTGTGTGTGTGTGTGTGTGTGTGTGTGTGTGTGTGTGTGTGTGTGTGTGTGTGTGTGTGTGTGTAAATGAGTGTGTGTTCGCATGTGAGAGAGAGAAATATCCAAACTCAAGTTCATCCGCAGTCAGTCTAGCCAAATAATGTCAATGATATTCTACATAGTTCTTTTGTTAGCTCCATATATGACTCCAATCGGAGGTTGTATATATGAGGGTGAAACATATCTATTGGCGACAGAGAACAAGCAGGTAACCGGTACTTCTATCAACATGGGGTGGACAGATGAAACCCGTGGACAGATGAAACTGTCAAGGCGCACGTAGAATGATGTGATTACGAGCAGCAGCAGTTCACGGTCGTTGATTATTTGGACAGATCAGGATTGGGCGAAGGCGGTGCTGAAACTGGTGCTGGGGTTTTTCAAGCTGGTGTGCGAATGATAAATGGTTTCCACTAGATTGCACATGATAGGAGGAACTACCACATGCAGTCAGCTGTCCTTATCTGACACCACTCAACAACACTTTGCTAAGTGAAGCTACTAACCCATCGTACTAGCTTAGGCTTTTACTGCAGTGGGCTAAATCAGGGTCACACAGAGTGTTTCTTGGTAGTCTTAAACACTTCTACTTTAAAACACAAGTATACACCTCACACACATGGTTATGGGCTTAAAAAAATGAAGACACTGGTACCATGTCAGATATAGAGTTGAAATGTATTCTATTGCATCCCAATATTACACTATACCACAGAAGACTGAAATATAACAAAACCGCTTGACATAGAAACACTGGATTTTCTGAAATACGTTTATTAATTATGAAATTATTAACATTCCACCCATGAGGCCACTAGAGGGCAATTTGCTAATTTGACTGGAGGAAAGGGCTACTAGGAACTTCCACTAACTCTAGTCTACAGGGTTTAGGCTTTGTCCTCCACTCACTGGAAGAGCTATGCTCTCTACCCCATCACATGCTGCTAATGTGTGTGTGATGTGTATGAGTGCGCGTGCTAGTGCATGAGTGTGTGTGATTTCCCACGACGCTGGGCCTAGGAGTCTTCTCTCCCCACACACACACACACACTGCACTGCCCCGAGCCCATCTGCACTAATGAAGCAGGCTGTAAGCAGCTACCTTGATTACATTCAATCCTCTGGACGGTGTCAGCAATTACATCGCAGCTTCCCACTGTCAGAGAACAGGCTGCAGAGAGACTCTCTATCTCTCTCACACACACACACAGGAGGAAACACTTGGCCTTCTTCTCAAGGCCTCTCCTTGCTGAGACAACATGCTGGGAGGAGCTACTGTTTATCAGTGGTGGGTGTTTAGCTCTCTGGCTCATCTCCCTAAAACATAGCAACACAACCCCTATAGACACAACCAGAACCTGGGCCCACCACAACACAAGAGAGAAGAGAAGAGGGTGAGAGAGGAGGGGAGGGAAGAGAAGTAAATGTTGTTTTGACAGAAAAGGAAGAGTAGGGTATCCCGAGGATCCACAATAAACTGAAGGGGGAAAAAAGTGAAATCTCCTGCCTGCAACACTCTCCCCTCGTCATCGTAGTGACTGAAGATAGCAAGATGGTCCACACCGAACAGTTCAATCACAGGTGTGGTTCCCACAACCCACAACCACACGTGTGAAAGTACAGTCCGTTCCAATGGGGGCCAGTACTGTGTTAACGCGTGATGTCCAGATGTCATGACCCGAGAGGGTTTCGCTGTAGGACACGGGGAAACAAGAGAAACGCATGAGGCTCAATAATGCAAGGAGGACAGGAGTGAGGGGTTAGAAAGGAGGAGAAAGGGAGGAGAGAGCGCACCTTGGCCACACACGGGCCAGGTCAGCCATTAAATATACTCATTAGAGGGACGCTGGCCTCCTCTATTATTTACACCTACACGCCCCCCCCCCTCTTCTTGCATCACTCCCTTACCTACAGGGCTAAGGTAATATAAAAAGACAGGGAAGGCGAGAGAAAGAGGCGGAGAAAAAGCCAGAGAGAGAGATGTGAAAGAGAAAGAGACAGAGAGAGAGGGAGGGAGATGTGAAAGAGAAAGAGACAGAGAGAGGGAGAGAGAGGGAGAGAGATGTGAAGGAGAAAGAGGCAAAGAAAGAGACAGAGAGAGGGAGAGAGATGTGAAAGAGAAAGAGACAGAGAAAGAGAGAGAGGGGGAGAGAGATGTGAAAGAGAAAGAGACAGAGAAAGAGACAGAGAGAGGGAGAGAGATGTGAAAGAGAAAGAGACAGAGAAAGAGACATAGAGAGGGAGAGAGATGTGAAAGAGAAAGAGGTGGAGAAAGAGACAGAGAGAGGAAGAGAGATGTGAAAGAGGAAGAGACAGAGAAAGAGACAGAGAGATTGAGAGAGATGTGAAAGAGAAAGGGACAGAGGGAGAGAGATGTGAAAGAGAAAGAAACAGAGAAAGAGACAGAGAGAGGGAGAGAGAGATGTGAAAGAGAAAGAGACAGAGAAAGACAGAGAGGGAGAGAGATGTGAAAGAGAAAGAGGTGGAGAAAGAGACAGAGAGAGGGAGAGAGATGTGAAAGAGGAAGAGACAGAGAAAGAGACAGAGAGATTGAGAGAGATGTGAAAGAGAAAGGGACAGAGGGAGAGAGATGTGAAAGAGAAAAAGGCGGAGAAAGAGACAGAGAGAGGGAGAGAGATGTGAAAGAGAAAGGGACAGAGGGAGAGAGATGTGAAAGAGAAAGAAACAGAGAAAGAGACAGAGAGAGGGAGAGAGAGATGTGAAAGAGAAAGAGACAGAGAAAGACAGAGAGGGAGAGAGATGTGAAAGAGAAAGAGGTGGAGAAAGAGACAGAGAGAGGGAGAGAGATGTGAAAGAGGAAGAGACAGAGAAAGAGACAGAGAGATTGAGAGAGATGTGAAAGAGAAAGGAACAGAGGGAGAGAGATGTGAAAGAGAAAAAGGCGGAGAAAGAGACAGAGAGAGGGAGAGAGATGTGAAAGAGAAAGAGAAAGAGACAGAGAGAGATGTGAAAGAGAAAGAGGCAGAGAAAGAGACAGAGAGAGGGAGAGAGATGTGAAAGAGAAAGAGACAGAGAGAGGGAGAGAGATGTGAAAGAGAAAGAGGCGGAAAAAGAGACAGAGGGAGAGAGATGTGAAAGAGAAAGAGGTGGAGAAAGAGACAGAGACAGAGAGAGGGAGAGAGATGTGAAAGAGAAAGAGGCAGAAAAGAGACAGAGAGAGGGAGAGAGATGTGAAAGAGAAGGAGACAGAGAGAGGGAGAGAGATGTGAAAGAGAAAGAGGCGAGAGAAAGAGACAGAGAGAGGGAGATGTGAAAGAGAAAGAGACAGAGACAGAGGAGAGATGTGAAAGAAAGAGAGAGAGCAGAGAGAAGAGAAAGAGAGACAGAGGGAGAGAGAGAGAGATGTGCAAGAGAAAGAGACAGAGAGAGGAGAGAGAGATGTGAAAGAGAAAGAAACAGAGAAAGAGACAGAGAGAGGGAGAGAGAGATGTGAAAGAGAAAGAGACAGAGAAAGAGACAGAGAGAGGGAGAGAGATGTGAAAGAGAAAGAGACAGAGGGAGAGAGATGTGAAAGAGGAAGAGGCGGAGAAAGAGACAGAGACAGAGATAGGAAGAGAGATGTGAAAGAGAAGGAGACAGAGAGAGGGAGAGAGATGTGAAAGAGAAAGAGACAGAGAAAGAGACAGAGGGAGATATATGTGAAAGAGAAAGAAACAGAGAAAGAGACAGAGAGGGAGAGAGATGTGAAAGAGAAAGAGACAGAAAGAGAGAGAGAGGGAGAGAGATGTGAAAGAGAAGGAGATGGAGAAAGAGACAGAGAGAGGGAGAGAGATGTGAAAGAGAAAGAGGCGGAGAAAGAAACAGAGAGAGGGAGAGATATGTGAAAGAGAAAGAGACAGAGAGAGGGAGAGAGATGTGAAAGAGAAAGAGGCAGAGAAAGAGACAGAGAGAGGGAGAGATATGTGAAAGAGAAAGAAACAGAGAAAGAGACAGAGAGAGGGAGAGAGATGTGAAAGAGAAAGAGACAGAGAAAGAGACAGAGAGAGGGAGAGAGATGTGAAAGAGAAGGAGGTGGAGAAAGAGACAGAGAGAGGGAGAGAGATGTGAAAGAGAAAGAGACAGAGAAATAGACAGAGACAGAGAGAGGGAGAGAGATGTGAAAGAGAAAGAGGCGGAGAAAGAGACAGAGAGAGGGAGAGACATGTGAAAGAGAAAGAGACAGAGAGAGGGAGAGAGATGTGAAAGAGAAAGAGGCAGAGAAAGAGACAGAGAGAGGGAGAGATATGTGAAAGAGAAAGAAACAGAGAAAGAGACAGAGAGAGGGAGAGAGATGTGAAAGAGAAATAGACAGAGAAAGAGACAGAGAGAGGGAGAGAGATGTGAAAGAGAAGGAGGTGGAGAAAGAGACAGAGAGAGGGAGAGAGATGTGAAAGAGAAAGAGACAGAGAAATAGACAGAGACAGAGAGAGGGAGAGAGAGGGAGAGAGATGTGAAAGAGAAAGAGACAGAGAGAGGGAGAGACATGTGAAAGAGGAAGAGGCGGAGAAAGAGACAGAGACAGAGAGAGGGAGAGAGATGTGAAAGAGAAAGAGACAGAGGGAGAGAGATGTGAAAGAGGAAGAGGCGGAGAAAGAGACAGAGACAGAGAGAGGGAGAGAGATGTGAAAGAGAAAGAGACAGAGAGAGATGTGAAAGAGAAAGATGCGGAGAAAGAGACAGAGAGAGGGAGAGAGATGTGAAAGAGAAAGAGACAGAGAGAGGGAGAGAGATGTGAAAGAGAAAGAGGTGGAGAAAGAGACAGAGAGGGGAGAGCGATGTGAAAGAGAAAGAGACAGAGAGAGGGAGAGAGATGTGAAAGAGAAAGAGACGGAGAGAGGGAGAGAGATGTGAAAGAGAAAGAGACATAGAGAGGAAGAGAGATGTGAAAGAGAAAGAGACAGAGAGAGGGAGAGAGATGTGAAAGAGAAAGAGGCGGAGAAAGAGACAGAGAGAGGGAGAGAGATGTGAAAGAGAAAGAGACAGAGAGAGAGGAAGAGAGATGTGAAAGAGAAAGAGACAGAGAGAGGGAGAGAGATGTTAAAGAGAAAGAGACAGAGAGAGGGAGAGAGATGTGAAAGAGAAAGAGACAGAGAAAGAGACAGAGGGAGAGATATGTGAAAGAGAAAGAGACAGAGAAAGAGACAGAGAGAGGGAGAGAGATGTGAAAGAGAAGGAGGTGGCGAAAGAGACAGAGAGAGGGAGAGAGATGTGAAAGAGAAAGAGACAGAGAAAGAGACAGAGAGATGGAGAGAGATGTGAAAGAAAAAGAGACAGAGGGAGAGAGATGTGAAAGAGAAAGAAACAGAGAAAGAGACAGAGAGAGGGAGAGAGAGATGTGAAAGAGAAAGAGACAGAGAAAGACATAGAGAGGGAGAGAGATGTGAAAGAGAAAGAGGTGGAGAAAGAGACAGAGAGGGGGAGAGAGATGTGAAAGAGAAAGGGACAGAGAAAGAGACAGAGAGAGGGAGAGAGAGGTGAAAGAGAAAGAGGTGGAGAAAGAGACAGAGAGAGGGAGAGAGATGTGAAAGAGGAAGAGACAGAGAAAGAGACAGAGAGATTGAGAGAGAGATGTGAAAGAGGAAGAGACAGAGAAAGAGACAGAGAGAGGAAGAGAGATGTGAAAGAGGAAGAGACAGAGAAAGAGACAGAGAGATTGAGAGAGATGTGAAAGAGAAAGGGACAGAGGGAGAGAGATGTGAAAGAGAAAGAAACAGAGAAAGAGACAGAGAGAGGGAGAGAGAGATGTGAAAGAGAAAGAGACAGAGAAAGACATAGAGAGGGAGAGAGATGTGAAAGAGAAAGAGGTGGAGAAAGAGACAGAGAGAGGGAGAGAGATGTGAAAGAGGAAGAGACAGAGAAAGAGACAGAGAGATTGAGAGAGATGTGAAAGAGAAAGGGACAGAGGGAGAGAGATGTGAAAGAGAAAGAGGCGGAGAAAGAGACAGAGAGAGGGAGAGTGATGTGAAAGAGAAAGAGAAAGAGAAAGAGACAGAGAGAGATGTGAAAGAGAAAGAGACAGAGAAAGAGACAGAGAGAGGGAGAGAGATGTGAAAGAGAAAGAGACAGAGAGAGGGAGAGAGATGTGAAAGAGAAAGAGGCGGAAAAAGAGACAGAGAGAGGGAGAGAGATGTGAAAGAGAAAGAGACAGAGGGAGAGAGATGTGAAAGAGAAAGAGGTGGAGAAAGAGACAGAGACAGAGAGAGGGAGAGAGATGTGAAAGAGAAAGAGGCAGAAAAGAGACAGAGAGAGGGAGAGAGATGTGAAAGAGAAGGAGACAGAGAGAGGGAGAGAGATGTGAAAGAGAAAGAGGCGGAGAAAGAGACAGAGAGAGGGAGATGTGAAAGAGAAAGAGACAGAGAGAGGGAGATGTGAAAGAGAAAGAGACAGAGAGAGGGAGAGAGATGTGAAAGAGAAAGAGACAGAGAAAGAGACAGAGAGAGGGAGAGAGATGTGAAAGAGAAGGAGACAGAGAAAGAGACAGAGAGAGGGAGAGAGATGTGAAAGAGAAGGAGGTGGAGAAAGAGACAGAGACAGAGAGAGGGAGAGAGATGTGAAAGAGAAAGAGACAGAGAAAGAGACAGAGACAGAGAGAGGGAGAGAGATGTGAAAGAGAAAGAGACAGAGGGAGAGAGATGTGAAAGAGGAAGAGGCGGAGAAAGAGACAGAGACAGAGATAGGAAGAGAGATGTGAAAGAGAAGGAGACAGAGAGAGGGAGAGAGATGTGAAAGAGAAAGAGAGAGAAAGAGAGAGGGAGATATATGTGAAAGAGAAAGAAACAGAGAAAGAGACAGAGAGGGAGAGAGATGTGAAAGAGAAAGAGACAGAGAAAGAGAGAGAGAGAGGGAGAGAGATGTGAAAGAGAAGGAGATGGAGAAAGAGACAGAGAGAGGGAGAGAGATGTGAAAGAGAAAGAGATGGAGAAAGAGTCAGAGACAGAGACAGAGAGATGTGAAAGAGAAAGAGACAGAGAAAGAGACAGAGAGAGGGAGAGAGATGTGAAAGAGAAAGAGGCGGAGAAAGAGACAGAGAGAGGGAGAGACATGTGAAAGAGAAAGAGACAGAGAGAGGGAGAGAGATGTGAAAGAGAAAGAGGCAGAGAAAGAGACAGAGAGAGGGAGAGATATGTGAAAGAGAAAGAAACAGAGAAAGAGACAGAGAGAGGGAGAGAGATGTGAAAGAGAAAGAGACAGAGAAAGAGACAGAGAGAGGGAGAGAGATGTGAAAGAGAAAGAGACAGAGAAATAGACAGAGACAGAGAGAGGGAGAGAGATGTGAAAGAGAAAGAGGCGGAGACAGAGAGAGGGAGAGACATGTGAAAGAGAAAGAGACAGAGAGAGGGAGAGAGATGTGAAAGAGAAAGAGGCAGAGAAAGAGACAGAGAGAGGGAGAGATATGTGAAAGAGAAAGAAACAGAGAAAGAGACAGAGACAGAGAGAGGGAGAGAGAGGGAGAGAGATGTGAAAGAGAAAGAGACAGAGAGAGGGAGAGAGATGTGAAAGAGAAAGAGGCGGAGAAAGAGCCAGAGAGAGGGAGAGAGATGTGAAAGAGAAAGAGACAGAGGGAGAGAGATGTGAAAGAGGAAGAGGCGGAGAAAGAGACAGAGACAGAGAGAGGGAGAGAGATGTGAAAGAGAAAGAGACAGAGAGAGATGTGAAAGAGAAAGATGCGGAGAAAGAGACAGAGAGAGGGAGAGAGATGTGAAAGAGAAAGAGACAGAGAAATAGACAGAGACAGAGAGAGACGGAGAGAGAGGGAGAGAGATGTGAAAGAGAAAGAGACAGAGAGAGGGAGAGATGTGAAAGAGAAAGAGACAGAGAGAGGGAGAGAGATGTGAAAGAGAAAGAGACATAGAGAGGAAGAGAGATGTGAAAGAGAAAGAGACAGAGAGAGAGGAAGAGAGATGTGAAAGAGAAAGAGACAGAGAGAGGGAGAGAGATGTTAAAGAGAAAGAGACAGAGAGAGGGAGAGAGATGTGAAAGAGAAAGAGACAGAGAAAGAGACAGAGGGAGAGATATGTGAAAGAGAAAGAAACAGAGAAAGAGACAGAGAGAGGGAGAGAAATGTGAAAGAGAAAGAGACAGAGAAAGAAACAGAGAGAGGGACAGAGATGTGAAAGAGAAGGAGGTGGCGAAAGAGACAGAGAGAGGGAGAGAGATGTGAAAGAGAAAGAGACAGAGAAAGAGACAGAGAGATGGAGAGAGATGTGAAAGAAAAAGAGACAGAGGGAGAGAGATGTGAAAGAGAAAGAAACAGAGAAAGAGACAGAGAGAGGGAGAGAAATGTGAAAGAGAAAGAGACAGAGAAAGAGACAGAGAGAGGGACAGAGATGTGAAAGAGAAGGAGGTGTAGAAAGAGACAGAGAGAGGGAGAGAGATGTGAAAGAGAAAGAGACAGAGAAAGAGACAGAGAGAGGGAGAGAGATGTGAAAGAGAAAGAGGCGGAGAAAGAGACAGAGAGAGGGAGAGACATGTGAAAGAGAAAGAGACAGAGAGAGGGAGAGAGATGTGAAAGAAAAAGAGACAGAGGGAGAGAGATGTGAAAGAGAAAGAAACAGAGAAAGAGACAGAGACAGAGAGAGAGATGTGAAAGAGAAAGAGACAGAGAAAGAGACAGAGAGAGGGAGAGAGATGGGAAAGAGAGATGGGAAAAGAGACAGAGAAGAGAGAGACATGTGAGAGAAAGAGACAGAGAGAGGGAGAGAGATGTGAAAGAGAAAGGCAGAGACAGAGAGATGGAGAGATATGTGAAAGAGAAAGAAACAGAGAAAGAGACAGAGAGAGGGAGAGAGATGTGAAAGAGAAAGAGACAGAGAAAGAGACAGAGAGAGGGAGAGAGATGTGAAAGAGAAAGAGACGGAGAAAGAGACAGAGAGATGGAGAGAGATGTGAAAGAGAAAGAGACAGAGAAAGAGACAGAGAGATGGAGAGAGATGTGAAAGAGAAAGAGACAGAGAGAGGGAGAGAGATGTGAAAGAGAAAGAGACAGAGAAAGAGACAGAGGGAGAGATATGTGAAAGAGAAAGAAACAGAGAAAGAGACAGAGAGAGGTGTGAAAGAGAAAGAGACAGAGAAAGAGACAGAGAGAGATGTGAAAGAGAAAGAGGTGGAGAAAGAGACAGAGAGAGGGAGAGAGATGTGAAAGAGAAAGAGAAAGAGACAGAGAGAGGGAGAGAGATGTGAAAGAGAAAGAGGCGGAGAAAGAGACAGAGAGAGGGAGAGAGATGTGAAAGAGAAAGAGACAGAGAAAGAGACAGAGAGAGGGAGAGAGATGTGAAAGAGAAAGAGGTGGAGAAAGAGACAGAGAGAGGGAGAGATATGTGAAAGAGAAAGAGACAGAGAAAGAGACAGAGAGATGGAGAGAGATGTGAAGGAGAAAGAGACAGAGGGAGAGAGATGTGAAAGAGAAAGAGGCGGAGAAAGAGACAGAGAGAGGGAGAGACATGTGAAAGAGAAAGAGACAGATAGAGTGAGAGAGGTGTGAAAGAGAAAGAGGCAGAGAAAGAGACAGAGAGAGGGAGAGATATGTGAAAGAGAAAGAAACAGAGAAAGAGACAGAGAGAGGGAGAGAGATGTGAAAGAGAAAGAGACAGAGAAAGAGACAGAGAGAGGGAGAGAGATGTGAAAGAGAAGGAGGTGGAGAAAGAGACAGAGAGAGGGAGAGAGATGTGAAAGAGAAAGAGGCGGAGAAAGAGACAGAGAGAGGGAGAGAGATGTGAAAGAGAAAGAGACAGAGAGAGGGAGAGATATGAAAGAAAAAGAGGCGGAGAAAGAGACAGAGAGAGGGAGAGAGATGTGAAAGAGAAAGAGACAGAGAGAGGGAGAGAGATGTGAAAGAGAAAGAGGTGTAGAAAGAGACAGAGAGAGGGAGAGAGATGTGAAAGAGAAAGAGGCGGAGAAAGAGACAGAGAGAGGGAGAGAGATGTGAAAGAGAAAGACAGAGAGAGGGAGAGAGATGTGAAAGAGAAAGAGGCGGAGAAAGAGACAGAGAGAGGGAGAGAGATGTGAAAGAGAAAGAGACAGAGAGAGGGAGAGATATGAAAGAGAAAGAGGCGGAGAAAGAGACAGAGAGAGGGAGAGAGATGTGAAAGAGAAAGACAGAGAGAGGGAGAGAGATGTGAAAGAGAAAGAGGCGGAGAAAGAGACAGAGAGAGGGAGAGAGATGTGAAAGAGAAAGAGACAGAGAGAGGAAGAGAGATGTGAAAGAGAAAGAGACAGAGAGAGGGAGAGAGATGTGAAAGAGAAAGAGGCAGAGAAAGAGACAGAAAGAGGGAGAGAGATGTGAAAGAGAAAGAGACAGAGAAATAGACAGAGAGAGGGAGAGAGATGTAAAAGAGAAAGAGACAGAGAGAGATGTGAAAGAGAAAGAGGCGGAGAAAGAGACAGAGCGAGGGAGAGAGAAGTGAAAGAGAAAGAGGCGGAGAAATAGACAGAGAGAGGGAGAGATATGTAAAAGAGAAAGAGACAGAGAGAGATGTGAAAGAGAAAGAGGCGGAGAAAGAGACAGAGCGAGGGAGAGAGATGTGAAAGAGAAAGAGACAGAGAGAGGGAGAGAGATGTGAAAGAGAAAGAGACAGAGAGAGGGAGAGAGATGTGAAAAAGAACGTGAGACAACTGAAAAGAAAGAGAAGGGGACAGATAAAAATGACAAGGCGGGTGAGGTGAGAGGTAGCGAGAGAGAGGCAGAAGCCCTGTTTATACCTTTTTCCAAACATGGGTCCATTGTCCTGATCCTGTCCACATTCTGATTGTGGCCAGATTACCAGAAATGTGTCTACACATGGTAATAAAATGTGTCTGTTATTCCTACCACTGTGTCTGCATTGTGACCAGATTTCCCGGTCCCTTCCTTTATGCCAATTATTTCACAGCTATTCTTTCTAAATAATATTGTGTTCATGTGTTGTAAGACATGTCAATGATTTTATAGGGCAGAATAATGATTATTTAAATGGTGTCTCTGTCCATATCTGTCTAACTCTCGTAAGACATCCAGACACAATGCTTGTGGGCACAATCAGAATGTGGACAAGCTCAGGACAAAGGACACAATTTAGAACCTGGTTTGAACGGGGCCACTGAAAGAGGGAGAATAGCAGAAAGAGAGCAACAGAGAAGTCCTCACATCATACATGTACATTCCTAAAACATTTTCAACCAACTACCATTGACCGCAATTGATTAGCAACATTGATGTCAATTTAAATGATGTATGAACATGCAAATTACCAATATAATCACTCAAATATTCGCAAATTATGCAGGCAATCACTGTGCTCATTCGATGGCGACTGGTGTAAACACACTTTGCAGGAAAAGTCATTTATTTGATTTGAAGTACTGCAACAGGACAAATATTACTGATGGAGAATAAAACAAAACGGTGCTATGAACCAACAAGTATTCAATGGCTCACTTTATGTACATCTCCAAAAAGGTTCTTTATAGAAGCACAATGCTTTCTTGTTTTTTTTGCAGTGTGTTCAGTTCAGCCCATTTGGATTCTTCCAGAGAAATGCTAAGGATTCTGGTACTTCTTTTGGGGAATTTGTGTTCTACCTGTCATTTCAGTAGGCGAGAGCTGAACTGGGCACATTCTTTCAACTCAGGGAAGACGAGGCGCCGTTCCTGGAATCTGTCTGTTCGGAAGGTTGCAAAAATCACAAAGCGTTCAGATATAAACACATTTTGCAGAACATGATATGATATTCTGTCATGCAGAATTGGGCGTCATGTCAGTTCTACTCATTACATTTCACCTCTCTGAATATACCCAAGGTGATCACATACTCCCAACTCAGACGAGAGTAGGTGCCATTTCTGGAAATGTCACACATCGATCAGTCACATCACACCTCACCTGTGACCACCTCTTCAGAAGGCAAGGGGGAGGGGTCTGGCCGAGTGACAAGCCAATGGACAGCCTGGCAAAGTGACAACGAGGAAACAGTAGCCGTTGCCAATGGTGACAGCCAGAAGTCACACTGTTGTACTGTGCCTGTGCTTGTACCACTCACAGTGGTGCTATTCTTGTCCAAGGAATGTTTGACTTGTGTTTGTGATGTGATTGGCTTGTTACTGTGATGTTATGTCTTGCTAGTGAGAGTTGCTGCTATCGTAGTATAAAGTAACTATTTGACAGCAGATTTTTGGACTGAACGTCAAAAACACATGAGTTAGTTTGTCTTCCTTACACTTATACATTTGTAATACATGCATTCCATTAGCATGCGTTGACTAGCTCTCTCTCTCTCTCTCTCTCTCTCTCTCTCTCTCTCTCTCTCTCTCTCTCTCTCTCTCTCTCTCTCTCTCTCTCTCTCTCTCTCTCTCTCTCTCTCTCTCTCTCTCTCTCTCTCTCTCTCTCTCTCTCTCTCTCTCTCTCTCTCTCTCTCTCTCTCTCTCTCTCTCTCTCTCTCTCTCTCTCTCTCTCTCTCTCTCTCTCTCTCTCTCTCTCTCTCTCTCTCTCTCTCTCTCTCTCTCTCTCTCTCTCTCTCTCTCTCTCTCTCTCTCTCTCTCTCTCTCTCAACAAACAAAATACTAATGTCAGAATACGGAAAAACAGCCTTTCTTCCCAGACAGAATCCCAGCAGCAGAAGGCATGAGGCAGGCAGTGAATGGTAGATTTAATAGCTTCAACACCACAGAGAAAATCTGTGCAAAAAGACCACTGTCTTCTTCTCATCATCATCTCCTAATTCCTGTCAGTGCTGTGTGTGTGTGTGTGTGTGTGTGTGTGTGTGTGTGTGTGTGTGTGTGTGTGTGTGTGTGTGTGTGTGTGTGTGTGTGTGTGTGTGTGTGTGTGTGTGTGTAGTTTCTTGGAGTAAAGGTTCTACTTCATCTTGAAGGTCAACCATGCTAACTTAGTTCAGCATGAGCTGACATGTAACTGCTATTATAAAATATATAAGCAAAGTGTAGGCTAATTAGGGAGGTGTGTGTGTGTGTGTGTACATGCGTGTGTGTGAGCGCATGTGAGAGAGAGAGAAATATCCAACTTCAAGTTCCACAGTTTGACCTTGAGGTTTGTGTGTGTGTGTGTGTGTGTGTGTGTGTGTGTGTGTGTGTGTGTGTGTGTGTGTGTGTGTGTGTGTGTGTGTGTGTGTGTGTGTGTGTGTGTGTGTGTGTGTGTGTGTGTGTATGGCATAGTCATGGACGGAGGCTGCTATCTGCTAGCCTGTTCCTCTGTGCATAATTATCGTCTACTCAGTGCTGTGGAGGAAACATGCTCTTGGATGATCTAAGACCTGGTTTGTGTTCATTAGGCAGTTAACGGAAGAACAAGGACTGAAAGCGGGAGGGACGAAGTTAAAACACCCATTGTCGTTTTCAAAACGTTTTACTCCACTATGCCCTAATGAATCCAAACATTGTGAAAATACCATTTAACAGAGGCACTAGTGTGGTCCTCTGTAGCTCAGTTGGTAGAGCACTAACTCCTAGATAGTGGGTTTGATTCCTGGGACAAAACGGTACGTCATAATACAGAATAATTATACATCCTGTCCAATACTACACTGTCAATCCATCACAAGTAGTTACACACAGTGACATTGTAGTGTGGTTTTGGATGAATCATCCCTTACGAGCTCCAACAACTCTTTCTGTAACACGTTGTAGGAATCGCAGACAACAGCTTCAATGTGATAGAAACATACCATGTATCCTACATCTCATCCGTGCAATTTCATGAAAGTATCAAGTCTCCAAGGAAACAGATCCTTGTGGGGCAGATACTGGAGTGCGGTATCAAAGTCGACAAAATATAATGATGCGATG
>NC_060184.1:33376588-33401588 GCF_021184085.1 Oncorhynchus gorbuscha
CTTTAAAACACACATCGATAAGCTGACTAAAAAGTTGCCAGCATAGATTAGTTCCTTGTATCTAAATAAATCCTGTCTCACTTCTGAAAGTAGGAGGAAGATTGTTCAAGCAACATTCCTCCCAAATATTGACTATTGGCAACTCAATCTACATGCATCCTCTGTGTTAAAACCTCTGAATTCAGTCTACCACTCAGCCTTGCGTTGTATCACTGGTGATCATTTACATACACATCGTTGTCTGTTATGTAGTTCTGTTGGCTGGGCGTCTCTAATGACCAGAAGGGCCCAACATTGGCTATTATTCGTATATTAAGCACTTCTCCAGAAACTCACATACTGCATCACCTGACTTCTAAATTGGAAATGTGTCTAGTAATTATAAGAATCCCTCTCAAGACAGGTCGGTTCTAGAGGTTCCACAAGTCTCCTCTGAGTTAGGGAAGAGCGTTTTCAGTTTCTGTGCCCCTCAGTCCTGGAATGACCTACAGGTCACTCTGAAACTTGATTTGTTGGTCCCAAAAGGTTCATTTAGAGATCTGCTAAAAAATGTGACCAATGAAAACTACAGTTCTGTAACGGTTTTCTAGGTGTGAAGGAGAGTCGGACCAAAATGCAGTGTGTAGATTGCGATCCATATTTAATGAACAACGTAAACACGAATTAACACAAACACTACAAAACAAAGAACGTAAATAACGAAACAAAAACCGAAACAGCCTATACTTGTGTCAACTAACACAGCGACAGGCACAAAGACACTAAGGACAATCACCCACGACAAACTCAAAGAATATGGCTGCCTAAATATGGTTCCCAATCAGAGACAACGATAAACACCTGCCTCTGATTGAGAACCACTCCAGACAGCCATAGACTTTGCTAGATCACCCCACTAGCTACAATCCCGATACCAACACCAAAACCCCAAGACAAAACACACCACAATACAAAAACCCCATGCCACACCCTGGCCTGACCCAATACATAAAGATAAACACAAAATACTTCGACCAGGGCGTGACAAGTTCACCTGTTTTGACTTATTGCATCTATTTGTTTCTACTGCCCTTTTGAATGTAATGTCATTTAATTGAAATGTTGTAACTGTAAATTTGTAGTGATCATGCTTGAACTGTTGTTTTCAGGGCACCAATGGAAATGCCACCCTGGTCTCAGTGGGCTCCCCTATTTAAAAAAATAAAAAAAGACAGCCCAGCCAATCGCTACAGAAAGAGCATGGGTGTGTAGCCAATTATCACAGAGCAGACGTCCAGCCCCATGTGTCACCGTTCACCGCAGACTTGGAGAGGAGATTGCTATATAACTTGGCAGCTACCCAACCTCATTCAGTGACAAATGACAGAGTCTCCTAATTCTGGGCAGGACAGTCTGCCACGTAAGCCATCCAGGCCGCTCGCTGACTGACTGGCCGCCTCTTCGGTTTCCTGTTCCCAGCATGCCTCATTGCTACAAGGTATGGGTCTGTAGTGGTTAAGGTGAGCTTGGGACAACCTCCAGAGGTTAAATTATGTGGAAAAAGAGATTAGATAGTTCTTGCATTGGCCCTCCGCACACTAATGTGTGTACAGGCACACACATGCACATAGACACATTGTATCACACACTCACATATATGCACACAAGCATGCAGCTATGCACACACACACACACACACACACACACACACACACACACACACACACACACACACACACACACACACACACACACACACACACACACACACACACACACACACACACACACACACACACACACACACACACAGCGATGCAAATGTCGACAAAGCGCACAAACACGCACACACACAGACACACACAGTGTAACCAACTGAAAAATATGAAACCCTCTATTCCCTACATTGTCTCACCATCACCAGTCTGACTTCTAGACCACAACGCCTCCTTTTGTGTCCTCCCTACGGAAAGGTGGTGGTAGCCCCTTTAAGAGGGGAAATCCCACAGAGCCTGCCTGCCTTCTCCCTCCCCACCTGCCCTTACCAGTCCCCCTTCTCTCCTTCTCTCCCTCCTTCCCTCCCTCCATCTCCCTCTAGACTGCTGTGGAGAAATCATAATGAAGAATCACATTAGACCACAAACGGACAGTAACACACGAATAAAGGCCGTCCGGGAAAAAAAATACAACTCTATTTCACCATTTGCGAGCGACGCTAAATATTGGGGCGTCTGGTGTCGATTCATGTCTTTCTGACATGTAAGTTTGGAGCTGGAGAGCCGCCCACACATCTCTCTCTCTCTCTCTCTCTGAGCTTCTATCAGTTGCTACAGCTGAGGGAAAAAATTCGTGAAGAAAAGAGAGCGAGAGATGGAGAATGTGTGTTGTCTGCCGCAGAGAGGAGATTTCCGACCCAGGCCTCGTTCCCATTGGCAGGTTGCTACTGAGTGCATACTGTCCATGTCTGTCTATTCAACAGCATGTGTGTGTATTCGTTTGTGTGTGTGTGTGTCTGTCAATGTGTGTGTATGTATCTGTCAATTTGTGAGTATGTGTGTATCTCTGTGTGTGTATGTGTGTGTGTGTGTCTGTCTGTCTGTGTGTGTATATTTCTGTCAATTTGTGAGTATGTGTGATTTAAAGCCATTGAATGGATTTTGCACTGAGCTGTTTCACTGTGTTCATGGGATGTATGCGTACAGTAGCTATATTTGGGACCAGGGTTTTTTGTTTCAACCAGAACTCACTGTTAGTGCACAAAGTCAGAGAACATACACATGCATGCGGATGAACAAACACACACACACACACACACACACACACACACACACACACACACACACACACACACACACACACACACACACACACACACACACACACACACACACACACACACACACACACACACACACACACACACACACACACACACACACACATAGTTGTGTGAAGCCGGGTGTGTGTAATACATCTAACGTGACAGAGTCTGGACAATGCTTGCTACGTCAGAACACAGAGGTCCAGAGAACACACACTCTCTGCATGGTGTATCCATCTCCCCCTAGCAGCACCACAACACAGTGAGGTCACACAGGCTGTTGGGGAGCTGTATTATGTGTTTGTGTGTGTGTGTGGGGGGTGCAGAGGGAGTCATTAGGAAGGTGGAGGGAGACACACAAACACACAGGACAGGAGGACGGTTAGCTAGGAGAGCGTGTTAGAGAATGGTGTTGTCCACACCCTCAGGCAGGCCCAGATAGAGACACAATTAAAACAACACACACACACATGCACACACACGCACACGCATACACACATATACAAACACACATATACAAACACACTCTCTCGATACACATTGAAACATATGCAGAGGCAAAAAAAGTGTTTTAATGCTCACATTTGTAGTATCACATATTTGACAGGTGTCAGTCATTCATGTTAGTTCACCCTAATCATTTTTTCACTTCAGATTTTACACAAACAAATCGTTGCATGCATTTCCACACATCCTTACTGTACACCTTAATGTGTGTAATGTTTATCCAAAGGCAACCTAGATCAAATACATGACGATACGTCCAAACAAACCACCATAGAGGTTTGAGATATACACCCCTCCATCCCTCCTTTGGCCGGCTTGAGCCTTGTCCTCCCCGGCTATCGTTTGCATAGAGTGCGCAGATCTACATTCTTAATCCTACTTCTACATTGAATAGACCATTATACATTGGATCTATACAGCCTTTAGATTCCTAAGTCTCTATATATATATCTAAAGACACCATCATAGAGGTTTGAGATCAACTTCACTCCAACCCTCCATCCCTGGCCTGAGCAGTGGCAGGCCAGTCATATCCCCCTTCTCCCCTGCTCTCCCCTGGGCCCTGCTGTCACCACATCACCTGTCAGGCCACTGATGATGGAGGAGGAGGGTCAACTCATCTAATCCCCCCGTGGCTATGGAGAAGAGGTGGAGGGTTGACCCCTGACCTTCTCATGAGGCCAGATGGGGAGATTGAGGGGGGGGCATTAGAATGTTGAGCACAGAGCTGCGTGGTGCAGCAGGACTAACAGTGGTACTATTATAGATTATAGATGACACTGTGTGGTTAGTGTGGTGTTATAGACATAGACTAAAGATATTTTGGACATAGATTTAGAACAACTAAATATACAGTGAACGTTTCATATGTCTGCATGGTCACGGTTTTTTTAAACCTCCGAAAACGTGTTTTTGAATTCCCAACATAACCTCCCCATTACAACACCAAGAGGGAAAGAAAAGGAGCCGCAAAAAGGAACAGAAATGCAAATAAGAAGTGGGTTGCGTTTCTGCGTCGCCGAAATCAGCATATATTTGCAGGAAAAGTCAGCATAGCACCTCAAAATCAAACTAGCAATCTGTCACCACACTGTCTGGGGGGGAGAAGAGGATTCGAGGGACTAACGCTACATACATAGAATCGGCTCTGTTTCGGTTGACATTATGCCTGAATGCTTATCAACGTGGTGAAACTCGCTCTCTGGCAGTGTATTTACCATCCCACTCATTTGTGACTGACGCTGTTTCAGCACCACGGACAGCGCTGAAGCCCTCACTAGCGCTCCCTCCTTCTCTCTCTACGCGTGAGGGGAGGAGGAGGGGGGGCGGGGTTTCCCTAGCAGATTTCAGGATCTAGTCATTCCTCCATTGCTACACAATGCCATCTTCCAACCGGATTTACCATAAGGGAGGATGTCATAGGCGATCACGAATACATGGCGTTCATGATGAATTGAATCATCCAGCCCCCTCCATTACTCGTTTTCTCATCCGACACTTTCCCCAATTCAACAGCATCGCTACAGCAGCGGCAAGTCTGTATTTGTCAATATTAACCGTCGCTGGTTACATGTATCTTTCATTTTGCTTTCCTCTCATGACACCGCACGACTATTCGCTTTGTCCAACATCACAGTTCTGAATAAGAAACATGACAAAGCAAACATACCTAAAAACACATCGAAATAGCCATTTTCAATGTCTTGTGTACAACAGTTTGAAGCTTTTATATCGTTTTCCGATCGGTAGCCTAAGTCGACTCGTATTCTGCTCACGAAACCAGCAGAGCCTCAGCCACGTTAACCAGCCGCTTCAATTAGCGATGTCATTCACAAATCAGTCACATATCATTCATTGCGCCTGCTTTGTCATGTATTCCGCAATTAACACGGGCATTTCTGTGCGCTTAAATACATAAACTTATCATCAGCAACTGTCATGGGCTACATTTGGAGAATTGCTGTGGCCAACCGCGTGTCAATAACGAAAAACATACAACGCAAGCATGTTTAGCTCCGCACACCGTCAGCTGTCATTTTCAGATTTGACAAGCAGAAGCAGATACGGGCTATGAATAATTCAACACACAAAACTGAGCCCCTCACCGAGAAAAACCGCCTCGCGAACGCCATGGCAACGAATGATACCGAACAGGTTTGTATGAATCTAGGCTACATTGTCATCTTCCGTCGCACGCAAGGATGTGTTAAGTCAATTAGTCCTGTGAAAATAAGGGTGCTTCAGGGCGCAAGGGCTGACCAGCCGCGGAGAACTGCAAAATTAGCCAGAGATGGAGAGAGCCGACACGCAAAATCAACCGTCATGTAGCCTATGAGACGCCCGCGAGAGGCACCCCAACGGACAGTCAACTGAAATTAATTCACATTGTCACAGAGAAATATGAATCACTCAATGCAATTTTTGCATTTTACCTGTCAAGACTCCGACCCGGATTTGGTGGTCGTGGTTTGTTAAAATCACCCCGTCTGACGCCATGTTCAGCAGCGCTGTCGCCCGCACTGAGAACTCACGGCGGGGCCAAGAGCCGATCACATCGAACTTAGGGGGAGGGTATGAGGAGGAGGAGGAGGATGAGACGGAGGGAGGGAGGGAATGAGGAAGAAGAGCAGAGCTAGGCGTGAGAAGTGGAGAGCCGAGCGATTAAGACACCTAGATAGCTGGCCGTGCGCGGCAGAATGCGGGGGCCGTTTAAACCGCACACATCACTCAGCTGGCCGTCTGCCATGGTAGTAGTGTGGATTCCAGATTCATTCTTTTGGAGACTACTATTGATTTCTCTATGAAGACTCAGAGAAACAGATAGGCTTTAAGCAATGCGTCGGTAATGCCACTCTGATTTTCCCACGTCATATGCTTGGTGTCACACCGTCTATGGATCATAGTATATTGGGTGATGAAAAGGCACTTTTAGTCTACGAGGTGTTTGCCCGCTTCGTATGAAATAGCAATGACCAGGAGATGTAAGGACTAGGTAGGCCTACTGCGTGTCCATCCGCAGAAGCTCAAGAGAAGATCACAGTCTGACCTGTAAAAATGCAACTGCATCCCGAGGCAAAAACCTCGCTTCTATTTTTAGTTTGACTGCACGCTTCCGTGGTGTATAATTCCCCTTGTTTTTTTTTTATGGGGGAAAAAAACGGCCAATCCTCCCGCTTCTGTTTGGATTTGATCAATACATGATTCATGAACACACCTAGCCTATATGAGTATGGGGACTATGGACTATGGTGTGTACCGCGCACCATGGCGGGAACTGGGTCAACTCTTCAAGCCTGATCGCTCACTCACTTCAAAAACGTCAAGTCAGTCGTGTCTGGAATGAGTCCCCGGTGCACGCGACAAACTGAATGGAGACCTTGACAACATTTGACTTACACATCCATGTATTTGATTAATCAGTGTGATTTTAGGTGAGGGTGACAGTTCACACGCCCAGAATCACACATCCTAGTGATGACCCTCCCAACATCCAACATACAATGCTGAAGTCCATGGGCTTTGGAAAGATCTGCCCTGGCCTTGATTTCAACTCCACAGATGTGGTTTCTCCATCCGGATTAGACCAAATATCAACTCATTATAGAAGTCTGTATGGTTCAGATTTGGTCCAGTCCGGATCTGCCTCTATTTGGCCCAATGTAAGATAGATTTCTATGCCTTGTTCAGATTTGGTACATTACAGTAATGTACAGTAAAGTAGAGTGAGTACAATTTACTATATTGTACTTTACTGTACTAAACTTCTACTGAACTAAACTGGACTTTACTGTACTGAACTAAACTCTACTGTGCTCTACTGTACTGTACTGTGCTTTACTGTACTGTGCTGTCCAAACTTGTGAAACATAGATGTCTATGAAGGCTTCAGATTTAGTCCGTCCAAATTTGGTATGGTTTGGGGGCGGAGCTCATTCAGATAATACCCATTGTGCTTGGCAAGTGTTCATTTTTTAAAATGTACATTTTAGGCGTTGACACGCCCTGACCGTAGATTGCTTTGTATGTTTCTATTTTTGTTTGGTCAGGGTGTGGTTTGGTTGGGCATTCTATGTTTATATGTCTAGGTTTTTGTATTTCTATGTTTCGGCTGGGTTCTCAATCAGGGACAGCTGTCTATCGTTGTCTCTGATTGGGAATCATACTTAGGTCGCCTGTTTTTCCACTTTTAGGTGTGGGGAGTTGTATTTCTGTTTGGTGTTTGTGTCACCTTGCAGGACTGTTTCGAGTTTTCCTTTTGTTATTTTTGTATTCAGTGTTCAGTTCCTTATAATAAAGATGAACACGTATCCCTCTGCATCTTGGTCTGACGATTCCTCTTCTTCCGATGAAAGCCGTTACAGGCTTTTAGCATGACACTCTTATCCAGTTACTGGGAACTCTATTGTAGTTAGTGTTTTCTTAATGTTCTTCGTCTGACCACTGCCAGTTCTTAAGCTTTTGAAAAAGCTAACATAAATACATGTGACAGATGGGAGCAATAATAAATATTCCGTACTGCAATCTTCAGTTATTTCCATTTTCCACTAAAAATATTATTTCAAATGTTGAATGTGATATAATGCTTTCTTCACTGACATGTACAGGCAACTGGCAAGATAAAGCAAACACCAACATATTGTCTGAGGGTGTTGGGCCACCACGACACACACACACACACACACACACACACACACACACACACACACACACACACACACACACACACACACACACACACACACACACACACACACACACACACACACACACACACACACACACACTTAACTAACTCAGGATCCACACCCGTGTGAAAGCACCTTCAATATACTTCGTGTCCCTCTTTTATTTGGGCAGTTACCTGTAGATACAGGTGAATGTATGTAGAGCTGACCTTTGGCAACATCATTTTCAACGTTCATTACAAATAGTTTCAAGGAAAATACGTATTTTCAACATCTGGAAAGTTGCTATTTTCAACACTCGTTCAGAGCTGAAAATGAACCTGATTTCAAAGTAATTTTGCTCCCTGGGATATTTATTAAAAGGTTCAAAGAGCAATACATCATCAGTTGCTACATACATTTCTGTAACTTAAATGAATGATAAGTATCCATTCATTCCTGAAAGATGTGACTTAGACAGCAAATGCCTCATGAGCTTAGTTCCACTGTCATACCGCATCAGAATCCCAAATATAAGCACGTCGTTAACCCCAATGTTTGTGAACAAAATACATGTAAACAAACACCATATAGCCTCAAAACATGGTTAAAGCTCTACTTTTGATGTCCTTGCACCCATAGTTCTGTTGATGAATTAAAGAGAGGTTACATTTCTTCAGCACCGTCCCTCAGCTCTTTATAGAGAAAGGGAAAACGCGTTGATATTGTTTCTACTTCTGATTGCCCCTTTAAAGGGTGGTGAAAAGAAACCTGACAGTATGAGTTCACAGGTATTCTAGTTGAATGTGATTACCCTGCTCCAGTAGACACTATATCATGTGTGGTTAGTCAGAGTGCTTGGTAACGTTACCCCCTTCAAAACGTTACATCTGGTCCCTCCGACCTCCACCTCGATTTCTTCATTCCTGTCCCTGACACAAACCAAGCTGGACGTCATTGAGAAATCATGGGTCCTTCTGCCCTTTGACCTTTGAGAAGAAGCCTTCCCTGACAAGACATGAATGTCCTCCGGTGACTTCATCCACATCTGTCATGCTGTCAGCAGCACGACAAGCCCAGGCGTTAACCAGAAACTGAGCTGACTGTTAGCGCCCGGGCCCAGAACGAGTAGACACCACATCATCACGGTCCAGAGCTGGCAGGAGTTCCTGGAAGGATGGAATTCCCCTGTTACTGAGCGCAGGAGTGGCGAGATATAGAGAGAGAGAGATAGATAGGAGGAGAGAGAGAGAGGAGTGAGAGAGGGAAAGAGAGAGAGAGAGAGAGAGAGAGAGAGAGAGAGAGAGAGAGAGAGAGAGAGAGAGAGAGAGAGAGAGAGAGAGGGGAGGGAGGGAGGGAGGGAAAGAGAGGGGGAGAGGTTGAGGGAGAGAGGGAGAGAGAGGGAAAGGGGGTGAGCGAGAGGGAGCCACACCATATGATGGATGCAATGGGCTGGGGACCCCATCTGGTGTGCAGAGTATTGTGTGGTGTGCCTGAATGTGTGTGCGCATGTGTGTGAGCGCGTGTGTGTGTGCATGTGTGTGTGTGTGTGAGGCGTGTGGCTCCAACGCTGTGTTCGTGGCGGTGGCAGGGAAAGCCCACAGGCTCCAGCTGCAGGACAGCCAGAGGACAGCAGATTGTGCTGGGCTGTTTGCGTTACGCAACAGTGGCAGCGCTAAAGCTACAGAATACCCTGCCCGCCTGCCTGCCTGGCTGTCCTGGGACGACCGCAGAACAGGAGCGCTGGATAGCCTAACACACCACCCACCCCCACTACCTACAGGAACATATGCATACATTTAAGGGAGGAACGTGCCTGCACACAAACACATGTTAAAAAGCAGAACACACTAAATAGGCAAAGACACATAAAACACATTCCACGATGAGTTCCTTACAAAAAATGTTCCATCATCCAGATGAATAAGTATGGCATTTTACAACAACTGTTCCCCCCTCTCACTCCACCTCATCCTGAGTGAGAAAGAGAGGGAACGAGCCATAAACCTTTATTTCCGCCCCAGCGACTTCTCATCCCTGCCTCCCTCCATCCGCTACCTCCATTCCCGAAAAGGAAACAGTACAGCTAAAATAGCTGTTAAATGCATGATAAAACATGCAGCAGGAAGTGGAGATGTACTAAGTTAAACTCACCTTTGCGTGTACAGTGTTGTACCTCATAATTTTATATTTGTCAAATATTTAATTGAATATTAAAATGTGATTAGCAAAGAGTACATTCGTTTTTTTTTATTGAGGGTTTGGGCATCTTTATTTAATTTTTATAGAAACTTGGCTGGGATCGAGTCGCAGGAAGAGAAAGGACATTTAAAGAAAGGTGATTGGCTGGCTGTTTTGGCAGTGTCTCGTTCCATGGTCCTTCTACAAGGATTCTAACTTCCTGGTTAGGCCTACTTCCTGGTTGTAGCTAGGTGAAGTAAAGGTACGGACCAAAATTTGCACATTCGAATCCAATTTGTCCCCCCAAAAAGTTTGTTGATGTATGGCTTGATTGAAGCATATTACGCCATAAATGTGCTGTGATTGGTTGAAATTGCAAGCACTCCTTTTGTAGTGCGGCGATCGGTTCGTTTTATGAGATAATATTGCGATGATTTTACTGTTTTATGTGGTAATAGTGCTGGTCAATTTGGAAGCCCTCGAATAATATGCCGGGAATGATTGATTTTGCCCCCCAAAAAATAGCGATTGCAGAATTGCTTAACCGTGGAGGTACTGACAACTGTAGCATTTTAGCTAACCCTAATCCTTTTCCTAAGTTGAACCTAATTCTCTTAACCTGCTACGTCAATGCTCCTAACCTGCTGCGTTAGTTCTCCTAACCTGCGACGTCAAGTCACTTCTGTCATAGCTGTGCTTCCTATCCCATTCATCTCCCAACGGGAACGTATGCAAGTGCAAGTTAGATTGTCGCTGTTTACTGACATGTGGTGCTAAAAATAGTGCTCTTTTTTTTACACTACTGCAGCGCACAACGATGAAATCGGAATTTCAGCAGCCACTTCCCATGTTTACGCTTGTAACAAAATCACCACCACACTGCCTCCAATGGCGGTGAGTCGTATTGTAGTGGTTGGCCGTTAGCGAACTAACATCTCATTTCCTGGGGGAAGGGGGTGAACGTTAGGAACCGAATCGCATCAGTGAATGAGTTCCTTTGACTCCCTGGTTCGTATACTGGTAATACTGCTGTTGTTTTGAGCTTCAAACAACGATTATCTGCAAATAAGCTACAACGTTTGTCCCGAAGATGGTGAATCCGCGCTCATTTTTACAGTTCAAAAATCTTTCGAATTAATTTGGCTAGCAAAAATAAATAAATGTAATGTGCATATCATGATCTCACATAATGGTAGCCTACTTTCTGGGCATACATTAGAGGTTTGCAATTTTTTTCAGGAGCCGTTTGGGAGCTCAATGAACAGAGCCAAATGTTGTGACTTTCTGAAGAAACTCGGAATGCCCATCACTATCTTATTGTTTTCACTGGCATCATAACACATTAACTGATGGTACCAAAATACAAGGAACACAATAAGAATACAATAACTTCAGTTTTCCAGTCAAGTTCATTTTCTCTTCTGTTAAGATACTGTATATCAACACTCTCCAGATTTCCTTATTAGTAGGTGTGACTGTACATGGCCTCATTTTAATAGAGAGAGAGAGAGAGAGGGTTAGAGAGAGGGAGAGAGAGGGTTAGAGAGAGGGAGAGAGACGGGGAGAGAGAGAGGGTTAGAGAGAGGGAGAGAGACGGGGAGAGAGAGAGGGTTAGAGAGAGGGAGAGAGACGGGGAGAGAGAGAGGGTTAGAGAGAGGGAGAGAGACGGGGAGAGAGAGAGGGTTAGCGAGAGGGTTAGAGAGAGGGTTAGAGAGAGGGTTAGAGAGAGGGTTAGAGAGAGGGTTAGAGAGGGTTAGAGAGAGGGTTAGAGAGAGGGAGAGAGAGAGAGAGGGTTAGCGAGAGGGAGAGAGGGTTAGAGAGAGGGAGAGAGAGAGGGTTAGAGAGAGGGAGAGAGAGAGGGAGACAGACGGGGAGAGACAGAGAGACCATGGTGCCTTCCTACGGAGCAGCAAGGTGAACTGCTCCTCCTTACCTTCAGGCTCGGCCCAACCCTACATCCCAAACCGAGCACTCCATTCCAGCACCTCTGGTCTCTTGGCCCTCCTACTCCTAGGGGGGGGGGGTCAGCTCCCGCTCAGCTCAGTCCAAACTCTTCCCTGTCCTGGCATCTTAAAATGAACCACCTCCCCCCACACACACATCATAATTTTGACTGAGTTTGCTAATAACTACTTTACCGAGGAAAAATGTACTTGCCATGTCTTTGATATGTGGCTGTCTCACCCAGCTATCATAAGATGAATGCACTAATTGTAAGTCACTCTGGATAAGAGTGTCGGCTAAATGACTACAATGTAAAATGTAAAGTGTAGAGAGACGGAGAGGGGAGGAAGAAAAAAGTGAAGAAAACAATGACCCTTCCTTCTGCCGAGAGATTAACAGCAACCACTTCATTCAGGACTGATGGGGGACGAGCCCCTTGTTTAGAGACAATCATTAGGGAACAACACATGTTATGGAGGAGAGGCGTTTCGACTAGTGTACGTGAGGCGGTGGGAGGTGGGGAGGTAGGCAGATCTTTGGGGAGAACAAGAGAGAAGGAGTTAGATAAGGAGCGTTAGAAAGTGAGAGAGGTAGGGAGATATGCGGGAGAGATCAAAGGAGCGAGAACGAGAACGAGAACATAGAAAGAGAGAGAGAGAGAGAGAGAGGGGGAGAGAGAAAATAGAGGGATGGAGGGTGAGAAGGCAGACTAGCTGAGAGAGAGAGAGAGAGTGAAAGAGAGAGCGAGGTAGTTAGAGAGCAGAGAAAAGAGAGAGCAAGGCAGAGACAAAGAAAGAGAGGTGGAGACAGAAATAGAGAGTGAGGGAGTGTGTGTGTATGTGTGCCTTAGCGTTATCTAAGCAGCAGTAAAGCACGCAGGCAGCGCGGCAGCAGCAGTGGCATTCTGATGAGAGAGAGAGCAGGATCTGGGCAGACTCCCACCATTACAGCGGCTGCTGCAGAACATGGCCTCAGGGCGCTGGAATCAAACCCATTACATCTGATACTGGATTCCTCCACTACTCGGAATGAATGCAATGTGGACGAGCCGTTTCGAAAGCCGGCCAGAGTCGCATAGCATCTCCACGCAAAGACAGGAGAGGAAAAGAGGATATGGTGGGAATCAGAAGGCCTGGAGAGAGGGAGGATACTGGAGAAGGGAGCAAAAGAGGAGGAATAGTGAAATAGGAGGAATTCATATTTCTGATTACATTTTTGGGGGGATGGAAGAGGGGAAATAAAATGGATAGCTTTTGCTATAACATGTACAGGCTGGTTTCCAGATTAAGCCTTTTTGTCAATAGTGTTTTAGTCTAGGACTAATCTTAGTGTGTGATTTAGTAAACCAGCCCTATATGTTATAGAGAGCATGTTCAACGTACCGGTAACTGCCCAAATAAAGAAACTACTTGAGTAAATGAGGGATACAATGCATATTGAAAGCAGGTATTTCCTCACAGGTGTGGTTCCTGATTTTTTGAAGCATGTCACGGGATACTAGGAGTGGTGGGTTGGAATCAGGCGCAGAGAGCAGGGTTCAGTAAATTGTGATTTATTCTCCGGCCAAAAAAACGGTCACGCCAACATACATAAAACAGACCAGCCCAAACACAGGACCAAACAGTCCGGAGAATACAAACATGAAAACCACAACCAACAGAGTAACAAAAAAACAATCCCGCACAAAACAAGGGCGGGTCAAACTACTACATATAGGGAAGCTAATTCAACTAAAATACATACAGGTGAAACTAATAAGACAAAACCAACAGACAAACGAAAAAGGGATCGGTGGCGGCTAGTAGGACGGTGACGACGACCGCCGAGCACCGCCCCAACAGGCAGGGGAGCCAACTTCTAGTAGGACGGTGACGACGACCGCCGAGCACCGCCCCAACAGGCAGGGGAGCCAACTTCTAGTAGGACGGTGACGACGACCGCCGAGCACCGCCCCAACAGGCAGGGGAGCCAACTTCTAGTAGGACGGTGACGACGACCGCCGAGCACCGCCCCAACAGGCAGGGGAGCCAACTTCTAGTAGGACGGTGACGACGACCGCCGAGCACCGCCCCAACAGGCAGGGGAGCCAACTTCTAGTAGGACGGTGACGACGACCGCCGAGCACCGCCCCAACAGGCAGGGGAGCCAACTTCTAGTAGGACGGTGACGACGACCGCCGAGCACCGCCCCAACAGGCAGGGGAGCCAACTTCTAGTAGGACGGTGACGACGACCGCCGAGCACCGCCCCAACAGGCAGGGGAGCCAACTTCTAGTAGGACGGTGACGACGACCGCCGAGCACCGCCCCAACAGGCAGGGGAGCCAACTTCTAGTAGGACGGTGACGACGACCGCCGAGCACCGCCCCAACAGGCAGGGGAGCCAACTTCTAGTAGGACGGTGACGACGACCGCCGAGCACCGCCCCAACAGGCAGGGGAGCCAACTTCTAGTAGGACGGTGACGACGACCGCCGAGCACCGCCCCAACAGGCAGGGGAGCCAACTTCTAGTAGGACGGTGACGACGACCGCCGAGCACCGCCCCAACAGGCAGGGGAGCCAACTTCGGCGGAAGTCGTCACAAAGCAATTAACATCGCATATCAAAAATCGAATCAAATCAAATGTTATTTGTCACACGCACCTAATACAACGTGAAATGCTGACTTTACAAGCCCTTAACCAACAATGCAATTTTAAGAAGAGTTAAGAAAATATTTACTAAATAAAATAAAGGAAAAAATGATAAGCTATATTTTAATAGGGTCATGTCTAAAAATGCTGTTATTATGGATACTATTTTGGCCCCATAGGATTGCAATGCCCCCATCCACAGGGCAGGAGTGGTCACTGAATGGTTTGATGATCTCAACCCCATTGAAGACTTATGGGGGATTGTGGAGCGGCGCCTGAGACAGCGTTTTCCACCATCAACAAAACACCAAATAATGGAATTTCTCGTGGAAGAATGGTGTCAGATCCCTCCGATAGAGTTCCAGACACTTGTTGAATCTACGCCAAGACTCATTGAAGCTGTTCTGGCTCGTGGCGGCCCAACGCCCTATTAAGACACTTTATGTTGGGGTTTCCTTTATTTTGGCAGTTACCTGTAGCTCCTGTTTTTATGTTTTTAGTCCAGGATTAGGCTGAAATAGCCCCGATACTCTCGTCAATAGTCTACTAGCATATACCCAGCTTTTTTTTTGTCACAGGCCTAGCTATGTCGTTTGCATAATTAACAAACTGGCATTTGAAAAGCAAAATGTCAGCACTAACAACCTTGGACAACCAACTACCCCAGGTCATTTTGTTTCCAGTTGTCTGTCTGATGCAGAGGAGTTGAACAGATTCTTTTTTTTTAAGGGCAGAAAATCTGTATGTTTAACTCCTCTGTATCAGCCAGACAATTACTCATAGACATTACAGCCAGTAGATAGTGATGGCGCTGACATCATCCACGTATTCCAATGGAAATGATTTGAAGCCCTATTGCTGATCAAGGTGAAAGTGTCCGTAACTAGCAAAGGATCATGGTCTATGTTGTCGTTTTCTGCCTGCCTAAGAGAGTCAACCGGAGTCTCCACGGAGCCTCCCGGCCCGTGATTGGTCTGTGTCGGCACGTGGCCCTGTGTGACCACAAACATCAAAGTTAGAATGGATCCCTATTGGATCTATATGGATCCCTGTATCCCTATTTAAATATCTCCATTTGTAGTGAACTCTAAAAGAATTCACCATAGGATCGAACTTGATCATCATAAGGTAATAAAAGAGCCCCAAACGTGCGTCAAAATCCCTCTGGAAACTCTTGAAAATCCTAGATATTCACCTTGAAAATGAAAATATATATTTGAATACACGTGACAATGATTTCACTTTGGGATCAAAATCTTCCACTCCCAAATTGCCCCCCATGAATGTACGCCTATGTTCAGCTACTGTTTAATATTGGAAAAGTAGCACAGCTAAAGCACAGGCCTTTTTGCTGAAACATCAAGAAAAGCCTTCCTCTCCTTCCCCAGTCAGAGCCATACTAACCATCTCTAACTCTGTCCCTGAACATAGTGACATCTGATGTAATGTTAGTGTAATATAGCCTGCACTCTCAGCACAGCATATCTGCTCCATGTCCTTCACATGTCACGGGGTTTGACGACTGCATTCACTCACCATTGTTTCAACCACGCCTGTACCGATAACAAGAAAACTGTCCATAGCAATTGTAAATGTATCTTTCCATCCAGCCAGACAAGCTGTCAGCCATGCAGACAAGCAGTCAGCCATACAAGCTGTCAGCCATGCAGACAAGCAGTCAGCCAGACAAGCTGTCAGCCATGCAGACAAGCAGTCAGTAACAGGGACCAAAAAACAAATGGCACTCATTCCACCACTTTCCAAACGTTCTCCAATGAAAGTGTACTCTGTTTTGTCTGTCACAACAGAACGCAACAACACACAACCCACTCTGGCCCACAGAATGTAAATCACACATTCACACACAACGAATAGCCCCCAACACAGAAGTTGGAATGACTTTCAAGCTCCAGTGGGTAAGGCGTCAGGGTAATGACGGTGGCGAGCTGCAGGTAATGTGGTAAGCTAGCTGACAGCTAACCCTGGTGGTGTGAGGGGGGAGAGGGAGGGGGGAAAGGGAGGGGGGAAAGAGAGAGAGAGGATGAGAAAGACAGAAAGACAGAGAGAGAGAGACAGAGAGAGAGAGAGAGAGAGACAGAGACAGAGACAGAGACAGAGAGACAGAGACAGAGAGAGAGAGAGAGAGAGAGACAGAGAGAGAGACAGAGAGACAGAGACAGAGAGAGAGAGAGAGAGAGAGAGAGAGAGAGAGAGAGAGAGAGAGAGAGAGAGAGAGAGAGAGAGAGAAAGAGAGAGAGAGAGAGACAGAGAGAGAGAGACAGAGACAGAGAGAGAGAGAGACAGAGAGAGAGAGAGACAGAGAGAGAGAGAGAGACAGAGAGAGAGACAGAGAGAGAGAGAGACAGAGACAGAGAGAGAGAGAGAGAGAGAGAGAGAGAGAGAGAGAGAGTAGAGAGAGAGAGAGAGAGAGAGAGAGAGAGAGAGAGAGAAAGAGAGAGAGAGAGAGGGAGGTAGGGAAAGAAAGAGACAAAATAAAGAAAGATAAAGAGAGAGGAAGGAAGAGAAGACAGAGGAGGATAAAGAGAGAGGGAGTCAGGGAGGAAGAGAAAGAGACAGGAAGAACAGAGCAAAGATAAAAGAGAGCGGTAGAGAGAGAAAATAAAAATAGGGAGATGGAGAGAAGAGAGAGAGAGAGAGATGGAGGGAGGGAGGTAAAGAAAGAGAGACGCTGGAGCTGACAGGGACCCGGAAGCAGAGTCAGCGGGCTGGGGTCAGTGGCAACGCCTGATTGGATCAGACATCCTCTCGTAGAGAGCTCTCTTCTAGATACACACACACAAACGCACATACTCACTGCAGAGTGCAGGTAAAGAGAGAGTTCGCCTTGCCTCTCCTCTCTCTATCACCCTTGTCTCCTTCCCTCTCTCTTTCCCTAACCCCAACCCCCCACTAGGGAGCAGTGGGGAAGTACTCTATCACCCTCGTCTCCTTCCCTCTCTCTTTTCCCTAACCCCAACCCCCACTAGGAGCAGTGAGTGAGCCAGAACCCCCTTCCTTGTATTGTATTCAATAAAATAGGGAGAGGCTGTGATTGCGTTTCGCCCTGTCCTGTCGTGTTTTTGCCGTGATTGTGTATCGCCCTGTCCTGTCGTGTTTTTGCCTTCAAGATACTCTATCACCCTCGTCTCCTTCCCTCTCTCTTTCCCTAACCCCAACCCCCACTAGGGAGCAGTGGGGAAGTACTCTATCACCCTCGACCTTCC
Source organism: Oncorhynchus gorbuscha (assembly GCF_021184085.1). Taxonomy (NCBI): domain Eukaryota; kingdom Metazoa; phylum Chordata; class Actinopteri; order Salmoniformes; family Salmonidae; genus Oncorhynchus; species Oncorhynchus gorbuscha. The sequence goes on from NC_060184.1 coordinate 33,394,541, forward strand.
CTCTCTCCTTCCCTAACCCCAACCCCACTAGGAAGCAGTGGGGAAGTAGTCTATCACCCTGGGGTTCCCTCTGGCCCTAACCCCAACCCCCGTCACACTAGGGAGCAGTGGGGAAGTACTCTATCACCCTCCTCTCCTTCCCTCTCTCTTTCCCTAACCCCAACCCCCCACTAAACAGTGGGAAGTACTCATCACCCTCCTCTCCTGTCCCTCTCTCCTTCCCTAACCCCAACCCCCCACTAGGGAGCAGTGGGGAAGTACTCTATCACCCTCGTCTCCTTCCCTCTCTCTTTCCCTAACCCCAACCCCCCACTAGGGAGCAGTGGGGAAGTACTCTTTCACCCTCGTCTCCTTCCCTCTCTCTTTCCCTAACCCCAACCCCCCACTAGGGAGCAGTGGGGAAGTACTCTATCACCCTTGTCTCCTTCCCTCTCTCTTTCCCTAACCCCAACCCCCCACTAGGGAGCAGTGGGGAAGTACTCTATCACCCTCGTCTCCTTCCCTCCCTCTTTCCCTAACCCCAACCCCCCACTAGGGAGCAGTGGGGAAGTACTCTATCACCCTCCTCTCCTTCCCTCTCTCTTTCCCTAACCCCAACCCCCCATTAGGGAGCAGTGGGGAAGTACTCTATCACCCTCCTCTCCTTCCATCTCTCCTTCCCTAACCCCAACCCCCCACTAGGGAGCAGTGGGGAAGTACTCTATCACCCTCCTCTCCTTCCCTCTCTCTTTCCCTAACCCCAACCCCCCACTAGGGAGCAGTGGGGAAGTACTCTATCACCCTCCTCTCCTTCCCCCTCTCTTTCCCTAACCCCAACCCCCCACTAGGGAGCAGTGGGGAAGCAGAGAGGTTGTTACATGACTCATTACTCATCCAGACCCGGGCCCTGCTGGACCTCCCTGCTACATGTAATACACACAGCCTGAGACTCTATCTGGAAGTGTGGGCCTGAGTCTTCAACCCACACCCCTTCAGGCTAAAGGCTACAACACTGAGTCTTGAACCCACACCCCTTCAGGCTATAGGCTACAACACTGAGTCTTCAACCCACACCCCTTCAGGCTATAGGCTACAACACTGAATCTTCAACCCACACCCCTTCAGGCTATAGGCTACAACACTGAATCTTCAACCCACACCCCTTCAGGCTATAGGCTACAACACTGATTCTTCAACCCACACCCCTTCAGGCTATAACACTGAGTCTTCAACACCCCTTCAGTCTTAACACTGAGTCTTCAACCCACACCCCTTCAGGCTATAGGCTACAACACTGAGTCTTCAACCCACACCCCTTCAGGCGATTTACAACACTGAGCATTCAACCCAACCCCTCCAGGCTATAGGCTACAACACTGAGTCTTCAACCCACAGCCCCAACATCCTGAGTCAGCCAGAACCCCCTTCCCCTTCCTGCTCCCCTACTTCACTCTCCCACTCTCCTTCCAATCAACAACCTACACTGGGAGAGGCTCAGGCCCCCTATCGTCAGCCAGTTCTCCTCTCCACTCCCCTCCCCTCCACCCTCCCTGGGTCTGTCTGCGTGTCTGGACCCAGGGCAGGGAGCTTATCTCAGTGGCTCTGGCCAGGCACAGTACCAAACAGCAAGGCAGGCTTCCATTCCACCGCGGGATGCCTGCTTCACACCCAGCACAGTCGGAAACAATGAACTCAGCCAGGCAGAAGAGACAAGGAGCAGAGAGGATATGGCACGCGAACGACCAACGACACACAGAACACACTCATTGAGAAAATGTACTCCGATGAATGGGAGGGAGGGAAGGGAAGACTGTGAGGGAGACAGTTTGAAAAGCAGAGGCTAGGAAAAGAAAGAGGGAGATCTCAATATTTTACTGATAAGTGGGACCAAATGACATGTCAAGAGGGATGGGCCTGTTTTCATATTCAAAGGAAAGGATTTCTCTCTCTGTGTGTGTGTGTGTGTGTGTGTGTGTGTGTGTGTGTGTGTGCGTGCGTGCGTGCGTGCGTGCGTGCGTGTGTGTGTGTGTGTGTGTGTGTGTGTGTGTGTGTGTGTGTGTGTGTGTGTGTGTGTGCGTGCGTGCGTGTGTGTGTGTGTGTGTGTCTGTGTCTGTGTGTGTGTGTGCTCAGGTAAAACAAAAAATATTGACTCAACCTACTACTTGTAAACTAGTTGGAAGTCAATGCCATCCTCCTCTCTTTCATGTGGCAAAACGGTCCTTGGCTCTGTCATACAGTACGCTTTTAATGTTTGTTGTCAAAGGCTCCCGTCAAAAGGCTTTCTCCACCAGGACAACCCATAGTTGAGCTCAGCACAACAATGATTGGCTAATTCTTTTATCATTTAAAAAAAAATCAAGGGATGCCAAATTCTTCCTGGCTTCATTCAATCAAACGCTACAGCGGCAGCATGTCGTACTCTTTTGTTCCAGACAGCATCAGATAAATGCGCTATGCATACTGAGACAGAGGGGTGCTGTTTCCCTCACTCTGATGATTTCTTTGTTGAGATTCAGCCACTTGCGAATTGACAGAAAATTATGAAAACACAAGCAAAAATATATATATTTTTTCAATTATCAAATATTTGGGTAAGCCTGGCTTCCCTTGGCAACCATGAATACACATCACTCATTACATGAAAGAAAATGAAAAAAAAAGACAAGGAAAGGGATAACCCACGAAAAAGACAAGGAAAGGGATAACCCACGAAAAAGACAAGGAAAGGGATAACCCACGAAAAAGACAAGGAAAGGGATAACCCACGAAAAAGACAAGGAAAGGGATAACCCACGAAAAAGACAAAAAAGACAGATCGTAAAAAAACTTCAAAACTTTTTTTTTTTAAATCTAAAAAATATTTTGAATAATAAGTTGAAGTTGAAGACGTCCGTTGTGCTTCTAAGGCTGACCTTGTTCTCTGCAGGCTCTTTTTTCCGTCTATGTGTCATAACAGAGAGAAAGAAGACTGCAATATATATAATAAAAGGGTGTTAATTCATTTAAATGTGCTTCGTATAAACAGTACAGTGCCCTGCCTACTGTAGTGTGTATTTGTGTAATATGTAAGTGATACTGTACAGTATAGTCAAATGTGCATCACTTATTGTGGGTTGCTGGGGTGAATAAAATGTCCTAGTAATGGAGAGTACTACAATCAATTGAGTTTATTTCCAAATATCTACATCCACCAATTTTTCACATTTGTAAGATATTACTGTTCTCAGATGTTTAATTAATAGATTTTAGATGTGTATGAAAATGTATTTTTCCTCCGGCACAACACTACATATCCATTAGCTGAAATGGAATGTTTGTATCCTGTATATTTGACTGTGATATGTGGTTGTCCCACCTAGCTATTTCAAGTTGAATGCACTTACCACTAAAGACACTACAAACAGTCTTCAGACCAACAATAGCAAGATGTAAGTCTCTCTGGATAAGAGCATCTGCTAAATGACTAAAATGTCAAATGCAAATGTTTTACATACAGATCTCATATTACTGCATTGAATTATATATATATATATATATATATATATATATATATATATATATATATATATATATAATCATTTTGAAGTCATAAATGTGTAATGTCTTTATTAAAACTGTAATTATTTAGCCAGTACAGTACGGTGTCGGATCAGCTACTAAAAATGTGAACCCTCACACACACAACATAAAGAGTACTTACAGAAAACACTAACCTACACACATATATATACATACAGTACATACATACATACTTACATACTCATTACATACATTCAACCTTGAGCAGAGCTGAAGGGCAGGTCAGCCCTTCAGTTTTGGTTCAAATGTGCGAGCAACACAACTACAGTGTATCTATTAAAAGATGGTTTTTGAACCTGAATTTCTAAAGTGCAAGTCCACTCAGTCATGAAGGGAGACCCCAGGGACTCAGCAGCCCTCCTGATCTGGCCCTCTGCTGCACACACACACGTGTGCGCATACACACACAAACACACACACGTGCAGACATACTCATACACAAACACGCGCACACTCACTCACTCACTCACTCACTCACTCACTCACTCACTCACTCACTCACTCACTCACTCACTCACTCACTCACTCACTCACACACACACACACACACACACACACACACACACACACACACACACACACACACACACACACACACACACACACACACACACACACACACACACACACACACACACACACACACACACACACACACACACACACACACACACACACACACACACACACACACACACTCAACACAACACTATCTCTCTATCAAGCATCGTTGCAGAATCCGTTCACACTCAACACAACAAGAAAGTCTCCAGCCTGACCTCTGAGTGGCTCTGCGTGATTGTATAATGATGATAGGGAAGCCAATCTGCATGATAATAGTATAGGCACAGTGTGGCGAATGGAGAGAATCGTGACCAAGATATCAAGAAGGAGGAGGACGGGATGTTGTGAGTTAGTGTGTGTGTGTGCGCGTTCGTGTGGAAATTCTTACTAGACATGCTGCAGATGGCTACCGGTTAGGAAACACGTCATATCTTGTTTGTTTGACATAAACAGAAACTTTACTAGAAGTTGATTGACCTGTATTACCTCACAAGGGAAAATCGCCGAAGAACCTTTCTTTACCTACACTGACGCATGCAACATCCTGACAAAATCAGAGGCAAATTTATTCCTCGGCATATGATTTCAGTAGCTTTTTGGATTCTCAATGTTATATCTTTGGGCCAAGGTGCCCTGCCTGGGAGGAAATCAAGCTAAGGCAAACACTTTGTTCAGCTGTTAGCTGTCGCGTGCATTGTCTTGTCTGTGTTAATGTGAAGCCCAGTTGATGCTGCTGTATCCGAAGGCTTCTATGGGATGTGTGTTGCAGTTTGATAAGTGTTTGTTGCTGCAGTGCGAGAAAGAGAGAGAGAGAGGAAGGGAGGCAGAGAGGAAAGAGAGAGAGAGAGAGAGAGAGAGAGAGAGAGAGAGAGAGAGAGAGAGAGAGAGAGAGAGAGAGAGAGAGAGAGAGAGAGAGAGGGAGGCAGAGAGGGAAAGAGAGAGAGACAGAGGGAGGCAGAGAGGGAAAGAGAGAGAGAGAGAGAGAAAGAGAGAGAGAGAGAGAGAGAGAGAGAGAGAGAGAGAGAGAGAGAGAGAGAGAGAGAGAGCAGAGAGGGAAAGAGAGAGAGGGAGGCAGAGAGGGAAAGAGAGAGAGAGAGTAAATGAAAGAATGACAAAGAGAGAGAGAGAGCCTTGAAGAGAGTCCCTCCCCTCAGAGCTGATCTCCACATTTCCTGCTGTTGAAGGCATGGTCACACACACACACACACACACACACACACACACACACACACACACACACACACACACACACACACACACACACACACACACACACACACACACACACACACACACACACACACACACACACACACACACACACACACGTAAAAGAGGAGGAGGGGAATGAAGTGCTTCAATGACCTAGCATGGCAAGACAAGGCTGCTCTGCAATTCAGAAATATGCATCCTGCATGTGAACAACCCCTGGAGCGCAGCCTCCCCCGGGGTCCCCTGCTGCCTCTCCTCCTCATCCTCCCTGTCTAACCCCACCGCCCTGCTCTCCCTCGCGCCAGAGCCCTCTCTTTGGCCATCCCACACCTCCTTCATTTCCCCAGCTCTCACCGGTCACCGCTGGCCTCAGCTGTCTTCAAAAACACATGGGCTCCTGTTGGAGTGGAAAAAGGAGGAAAATGGTTGTAGTGTATTTGTACCGGGGAAAAATTAGAGATGTTTTTAAGACTGCAGAGGAGGGCTGATGAGTTGACACTGCTGTGTGGGGAACTACTGAGTCAATGGAGCCTATCTCTGTGTGTGTGCACATGTGTGCTTGCGTACATGTGTGTGTGCTTGCTACATGTGTGTGTAAAGGGGCACTGCTGGGGTAGAGTCGTACAAGGTAGAAAAGGTAGAACACAACATTTAAAACATTTTATTTTTTTATTTCACCTTTATTTAACCAGGTAGGCTAGTTGAGAACAGGTTCTCATTTGCAACTGCAACCTGGCCAAGATAAAGCATAGCAGTGTGAACAGACAACACAGAGTTACACATGGAGTAAACAATTAACAAGTCAATAACACAGAGAAAAAAAGGGGAGTCTATATACAATGTGTGCAAATGGCATGAGGAGGTAGGCGAATAATTACAATATTGCAGATTAACACTGGAGTGATAAATGATCAGATGATCATGTACAGGTAGAGATATTGGTGTGCAAAAGAGCAGAAAAGTAAATAAATAAAAACTTTGGGGATGAGGTAGGTGAAAATGGGTGGGCTATTTACTAATAGATTATGTACAGCTGCAGCGATCGGTTAGCTGCTCAGCTAGCTGATGTTTGAAGTTGGTGAGGGAGATAAAAGTCTCCAACTTCAGCGATTTTTGCAATTCGTTCCAGTCACAGGCAGCAGAGTACTGGAACGAAAGGCGGCCGAATGAGGTGTTGGCTTTAGGGATGATCAATGAGATACACCTGCTGGAGCGCGTGCTACGGATGGGTGTTGCCATTGTGACCAGTGAGCTGAGATAAGGCGGAGCTTTGCCTAGCATGGCCTTGTAGATGACCTGAAGCCAGTGGGTCTGGCGACGAATATGTAGCGAGGGCCAGCCGACTAGAGCATACAAGTCGCAGTGGTGGGTAGTATAAGGTGCTTTAGTGACAAAACAGCATTGGCACTGTGATAAACTGCATCCAGTTTGCTGAGTAGAGTGTTGGAAGCAATTTTGTAGATGACGTCGCCGAAGTCGAGGATCGGTAGGATAGTCAGTTTTACTAGGGTGAAGGAGGCTTTGTTGCGGAGGCTTTGTTGCGGAATAGAAAGCCGATTCTTGATTTGATTTTCGATTGGAGATGTTTGATATGGGTCTGGAAGGAGAGTTTGCAGTCTAGCCAGACACCTAGGTACTTATAGGTGTCCACATATTCAAGGTCGGAACCATCCAGTGTGGTGATGCTAGTCGGGCATGCGGGTGCAGGCAGCGA
>NC_060184.1:33404088-33419088 GCF_021184085.1 Oncorhynchus gorbuscha
GAGAGAGTGAGAGTCAGACAGAGTGAGACAGAGAGAGAGAGAGAGAGAGACAGAGTGAGACAGAGAGACAGAGAGAGAGAGAGTGAGAGTCAGACAGAGTGAGACAGAGAGAGAGAGAGAGAGAGAGAGTCAGAGAGTGAGACAGAGTGAGAGAGAGACAGAGAGAGAGAGAGAGTGAGAGTCAGACAGAGTGAGACAGAGAGAGAGAGAGAGAGAGAGTGAGAGTCAGACAGAGTGAGACAGAGAGACAGAGAGAGAGAGAGAGTGAGAGTCAGACAGAGTGAGACAGAGAGAGAGAGAGAGAGAGAGTGAGAGTCAGACAGAGTGAGACAGAGAGACAGAGAGAGAGAGAGTGAGAGTCAGACAGGGTGAGACAGAGAGACAGAGAGAGAGAGAGTGAGTCAGACAGAGTGAGACAGAGAGAGAGAGAGAGAGAGAGAGAGAGAGAGAGAGAGAGAGAGAGAGAGAGAGAGAGAGAGAGAGAGAGAGAGACAGAGAGAGAGACAGTGAGACAGAGAGAGAGAGAGAGAGAGAGAAAGAGAGTGAGAGTCAGACAGAGTGAGACAGAGAGAGAGAGAGAGAGAGAGAAAAATATAAGCATATGGAGAAATAGAAAGCTCCTACAGATGCCAGGTTAGATTGACAGGTCTCCATGGTGATGCTATTGAGAGTGACACGTTGGTGGCGTTACAGGCATTACATACTGTATGGGCTTTGATACTAATATCAGTCTTTTTAGTGTCAGGTTGATGATATTTGCATTTAGATTGAAATGACTGGGGGCCAGCCAGAAGGGCCACATAGAAAGCCAGGGAGGCAGAGAGGAGCTGTGGGATGGGATGTTGGGATATTCCCTCTTGCCATCTCCACCTCTCCCCATCCACCTCCACCCGCAAAAAGACAAACAGAACTAGTCCAAATCTTCTATTTTCAACATCAACACAGTGGTACACTTTTATTTAATCACTATTTTTTACCAGGTTGTCCCTTTCAAGTGAAAAAAATATATATTTTCAAGGGATATCCATTTTTGTTGGTTGGACCAGGTCTCTCTTGGAAAAATAGATGTGATTTCAATGAGACTAACCTGAATAAATGAAGGTTGAATAAAAAATAATGAACAGGGAGGCAAATATAACCAGAAACCTAATTGTCTGCACCACTAAAAGCAGTAAAAAATAAATGGAGGACCCAGGACCGGGAGAGGTGGAGATTGAAGGATGCACAATTTGTGTCTTAATTACATTAGAACGACCCGTTGCAATTTCCTAAACGGGTTAATAAGCGAGTGGCGGGCTGCATGAGAGAGAGCACGCTAACTCTGTCCCCATGTTGAACTATGAGCTGGTTTAGCAGAAGAAAGAACCAGTTTTGACTCCAACCCCTCACGCAACATGATGGCCCTATTGTTCAATTATATATCACCATTTTGTACAAATTTGACATCAGAAGTATCTGTGAAATTGATTATTTGTCCAATTGGCCCGAGACATGGGGTTGATGGGTAATGTGGACCTGTACAGTAGGGTCTGTGAAATCGTTTGTCACCATAGAGATGGAATGACGTCTCATCTTTGTATCTGTGCCATTATGGCATCTGCAACCACATAGCCTAAATTGCGCTCTCTATCTCCATCTAAAAGTAGTAAATGTCCTACTTTTGTGTCAGAAAGAAGTGTCAAGCTAATATTGGCCTGTCCTGAAGCAACTCTTGTGTGGCATTCATTTATTGTGGCCACTAGATGGCGGTGATATAGCGTAAAGCCATTTACAAACCGTAACACCAATTTGAAGAAGACACTGCTCTGATCATTGGCTGATCGCTCCTAATTGACAGGAAACCCCACCCAGTAGTATAAAACGGTGGAACCCCTCACTGGCAAAATCCATGCTAAAATGGGTTATATCCAAGTCGAATCCTCTATCTATCTCTATGTTTGACACACCTTTCTATTCTGGCGTTTCACTGGTCGACAGTCGCATGTGCACTGGTAAGTCTAGGAGCGCTCAGGTGTCGTTTCAACTATGCAAATGAAACTCGTCAGGCTACATGATGTCGTCATAGCTGGATTACTAAAACCATTAACCTGTTACACTGACTGTACAAAAAAAGGAGGAATTGCCTAATATTGAGTTGCATCCCTTTTGCCCCTCATAACATCCTTAATCCGCTTGGGCATGAACTAGAAGGTGTGGAAAGTGTTCCACAGGAATGTTGGCCCGGGTTGACTCTGAAGCTTTCCAGTTGGCTGGATGTCCTTATCAAGTGACATCAGCGAGGGATCATAGCTACCCCCTGGATTCCCCTGGTCAGTGTATGTCATGGAAAGAGCAGGGGTTCCTAATGTTTCGTGCACTCAGTGTACATGAATGTTACTGAAATGTTACAGGACATTAATAATAATAATAATAATAATCATCAAATGACAATTGATACAAAAGCTGGGCCTATGTTACACACAAGCCTAGTGTGCCATAGTGTGTTAAACGTGAGTCCACGTTCCTTCTTACTTTATTTTGGCTCAGTTTTGTCATATCAGTTTCTCATCATCATCAGACAGTGATTCCGAGTGTCATGACAAACGTCATAGCACCAGACTGCAGGCTAGGTAGGTGGTTTTGAGGAGGCGAAGAGCGCCACCCTGTGTTAACAGCGCATGCTAGCAGGACAGGCCAAATAAGTGTGTTCTCTATATCTAATTTGCGCAGCACGAACAAGCGATGTGACAAACAAACAGTTAAATTTAAACCATTTCTATCTCATTGGTAAACCAGCATGAAATCTGCAACTAAACTCAAACATGGGTTCAACTACTCTATGAAATAATTCTGCGTGTGAGTTTTTGCTTGAGTCTGCCTGGAGTGGCAGATCCAAAGGGTTTGCACTTTTGGGACCATTCCATTCACTCCATTGTTTCAGGCAAGCTCAATCAAACGCATGCTAAACACATTCATCATGGTTCAAATACTATTTGAACCCGCGTCGGCTAACATTCTATCCGATTCCCTTCAACAGTATATTCTCCTGCCTGTTGACATAATAGTGTAAATGGGTTCTGGCCGTCTCTTAGTCCCGGTCATTACAATAACAGATTGTACTTTAAAGAGGCATTCATAATAACAGCAGCTGGATAGGTGGGGGTGGGGTGGGGGGTCATTAAGAGCCTGTTAACATATGTGTTATTTATCTTATGTTGAATGTCATATTTCTTTGGAGGATCTATACTCCTAAGGGCAATTTATAGTTGCATACGTAAAGAGAGAGAGATGGAGGGCAAATATATTCTGAACCGACACATTTAGTCATGTGATGTAAAGAGGGGGGGGGGATGAAGGGAGAGAGAGATAGGGGGGTGGAGAACACACACGCTCGCACACACATGCACACACAGGGGGGTTGATCGTGACGGTGGGGCCGCATTGAAAGCCTCTCAGATGATTAGGGCCCAGGGGAGAGATGCCTCTGCGGTGGCTGTGCAGATACATGACATGGAGGAATTAGAAAAGAAGACCCGTAGCGTGATGATATCCAAGAGACTCTCTCCAATGACCTTCCAGCATAACATCAGCCTCCGGGATGCATATGGGGATCTGTAGACAGAGAGAGAGGCAGAGACCAAGACAAAGACAGAAACAGAGACAGACTGAGGCAGAGACAGGCAGACAGAGAGAGGCATACAGACAGAGACAGAGACAGGCAGAGACAGACTGAGGCAGCTACAGGCAGAAGAAGAGGCAGAGGCAGACAGAGAAAGAGACAGAAACAGGGGCAGAGAGGCAGCTGGAGAAGACTGATGATGGCACACTTCCACGTTGTCTCCGTGCAGCTGTTGCTACTTGGCTACCTGCCAAATGTTTAAAAAAAACTTTTAATAACAGTTTAATCAAAACTCTGAGTTTAACACATTTACCGACGTCTTAGTTTTTTTCCTTGCTTGACTTCCTTCGTTTAACTTTTTCACCCCGGATCTGGACTTGGTTTGTCAGGACCTCCACCAGCCGAAAAAGCTAAGTAGTAACATTAACACGATGCCGTCACATTGCAGTCGCTGTACTCATAATATACAGGAGAACTAAAGCCTTATGGTGAGGATAGGCTGTCGGGCTTCAGATGCAATCGTTTGGCAAGGGCAATTTATGTGAAGGAAAGGATGAAACAGGTTCTGTGCCACCAGTGAGTACAGATAGTGGTATAAATACCCCCGTGCGGTCCCCTCAGCCGGAGAGGTTTCTCAAGGTTTCTGGAATGAAATGCTGTCGGCAGGCTCAACCGGTGTTGCTCATTCAGCTGACAGAAATGTTCAACCGGTTCTCCCCAATAAGCAACGAGTCAACGAGTCGGGGTCAGAGGCCAAGCCTTCTCAGTTCTTTCCTCCACCCGTTACGGGGTCTGAGCCGCCGAAGCCTCCCACCATTAGCTCTGACAAATTCAAAACCCTAGTCATTGGCTACTCCATTACAATATTAGACTTAAAAAGAATAATCTGGCAATCATACACTGTTTACAAGGGGGCAGGGCTACCTGTATAAAGGCTAATCTGAAGTGTGCTGTCTAAGGCTAAAACTGGTGAGTGTAGAGAGTATAGGGATATTGTTATCCATGTTGGCACTAATGATGTTAGGATGAAACAGTCAGAGGTCACCAAGTGCAACATAGTCACACCCTGGATCTAGTTTTGTCCCGTGGAATAAATATTGTGGATCTAAATGATTTTCCTCATAATCCTGGACTATCGACCACCATCTTATTATGTTTGCAATCGCAACAAATAATTTTCTCAGGCCCAAATCAAGGATCAGCAAAAGCTGTGCTATAAATTCTCTGACAACCCATTCCTTGATGCCCTTTCAGACTCCCTCCACCTACCCAAGGTCGCCAGAGTACAACAATCGGTTAACCACCTAACTGAGGATCTAAATTTAACCTTGTGTAATGCCCTAGATTTATTCACATCCCTAAAAACAAAAAAATATCTGTCACAAGAAATTAGCTCCCTGTTATACAGAAAATACCCATGCCCTGAAGCAAGTTTCCAGAAAATTGAAACGGAAATGGCGTTCCACCAAACTGGAAGTCTTCCCGACTAGCTTGGAAAGACAGTACCGTGCAATATTGAAGAGCACTCACTGCTGCTCGATCATCCTATTACTCAAAACTAATTGAGGAGAATAAGAATAATTCAAAATGTATGTTTGATACTGCTTAAAAAGCAGCATTCCTCCATGAGAGAATGGCTTTCACTTCAGCAGTGATGAATTCATGAACTTCTACAACGAAAAGATCACTAGAAAGCTAATTACGGCCCCATCTTTGAATATGAATATATCTTCAAAGCTCAGTTGTCCTGAGTGGGCACAATATTACCAGGCCCTAAGATCAATGGAGACACTCAAGTTTTTTAATCCTGTATCTATTGACACAATTACAAAATTGTTCACAATATTACCAGGCCCTAAGATCAATGGAGACACTCAAGTTTTTTAATCCTGTATCTATTGACACAATTACAAAATTGTTCATAGCCTCTAAACCTTCCAGCTGTCTACTGGACCCTATTCCAACTAAACTGCTGAAAGAGCTACTTCCTGTGCTAGGCCCTCCTATGTTGAACATAATAAACCTTATCCTATGGATGTGTACCAAACTCACTAAAAGTGGCAGTAATAAAGCCTCACTTGAAAAAGCTAAATTTACCAGGTAAATCTAAATAACTATCGGCCTATCGAATCTCCCATTCCTATCAAACATTTTAGAAAAGCTGTTGCACAAAAACTCACTGCCTCACTGCCTGATGAAAAATAATGTTTACGAAATGCTTCAGTCTGATTTTATAACCCATCATTGTACTGAAACTGCACTCGCGAAGTTGGTAAATTACATTTTAATGGCGTCAGATCGAGGCTCTGCATCTGTCCTCGTGCTCCAAGAGATTAGTGCTGCTCTTGACACCATCGATGACCACATTCTTTTGGAGACATTGGAAACCCTAATTGGTCGACACGGACAATCTTATCTGTCGGAAAGATATCAGTTTGTCTCTGAGGATGGTTCATTCATTCATGTGTTCCCCAAGGTTCTATTTTAGAACCACTATTGTTTTCACTATATATATTCTACCTTTTTGTGAAGTCATTTGGAAACACAATGTTGACTTTCACTTCTATGCGGACAACACACAGATGTACATTTCAATGAAACATGGTGAAGCCCCAAAATTACCTACACTGGAAGCCTGTGTTTCAAACATAAAGAAGTGGATGGCTGCACATTTTTTACTTTTAAACTCAAACAAAACAGAAATATTAGCTCTAGGTCCCAAGAAACAAAAAGATTTGCTGTTGAATCTGAAAATGTATCTTGATGATTGTACAGTCAACTGTGAAGGACCGCAGAGTTATTCTGGACCCTCCCTGTTCTCTCTTTTGAACAACACATCAATAATATTTTAAGGACAGCTTTTTTTCCATCTTCGTAACATTGCAAACATCTGAAACTTTCTGTCCAAACATTATGCAGAAAAGCTAATCCATGCTTTTGTCACTTCTAGATTAGACTACTGCGATACTATACTCTCCGGCTACCCAGATAAAGCACTAAATAAACTTAAGTTAGTGCTGAACACAGCTGCTAGAATCTGACTAGATCCCAAAAACGTGATCGTATTACTCAAGTGCTAGCCTCTCTATACTGGCATCCAGTAAAGGCCAGGGCTGATTCCAAGGTTTTACTGATAACCTACAAAGCATTACATGGTCGTGTTCCTGTAACAATAATGCTAGTACAAATTCGAACACAGGAGCAGAGAGACACAGCAAGCAGAGGTTGGACTTGCTTGACTATGCTGGGCCACGGCCAGTTGACCATCGCTTCTACCTTTTGGGAGTCCATCCATATACAGCCCTGAGACCCGATGTAACCCAGGAAGGAGATCTGAGGAACGTGAAACTCACTTTTCGGCCTTCACTAACAAGTGGTGAGAGAGGAGTCTTTGAAGAACCTGGCGAACATGTTGGATGTGTTCAACCATGGACCTGGAGAAGATGAAGATGTCATCCAGGAACACAACACGAACTGGTGAAGGAAGTCGCGCAGCACATCATTAACCTGGGCCTGGAAAATGGCTGGAGCATTTTTATGTTCAAACGGCATGACACGGTACTCATGTCAATTTGGGGTGTTGAACGCTGTCTTCCACTCATCTCCCTGTCTGATGCGTACCAAATTGTACACGTTCCGTAAATCCAACTTTGTGAAAACCGTAGCTCCCTGGAATCTCTCAAAGGCTGACGACATAAGAGGGTAGCGGTTCTTGATGGTAATGTTATTTAAACCCAGGTAATCGATACAGGGACGTAGTCCACCATCCCTCTTTCCAACAAAGAAAAAAACCCCACTCCTGCAGGTGAAGTGGACATAATATAACTGTTAATGGCTGCAGTCTCTGGACCTGAGAGAGAATAGAGCCCTCCACTCTGAGGAGTGGTGCCGGGCAGGAGGTCCATGGCACAATCATAAGACCTGTGAGGAGGCAGTTCGCTGGCCCTTCCTTTTCTGAGGACTTGACCCAGATCCCAGTAATCCCGAGGTATGCGGGAAAGATCAGGCTTGTCATCCCCAGTCGGGGGAACCGGAGAATCGGAAACCTCCAGACGATCAGGGCCGGAAAGATGTGGAGAGAGTTTCTGGCAAGTGTACTGGCCTGAAGGATTCCATCCCAGAACTCTTCCCGAGGGCCAGTTAATTTGTGGATTATGGATAGAAAGCCACGGATGTCCAAGATCCAGGGGAAGCTCAGGAGAGTCCACCAAATGTAACTGGATAAACTCCACATGATAATCCAGAACTCGTAGCTGAATAGGCATGACAAGTTGCTTCACCTTCCCAGACCCTAGGGGATGACCATCCAGCACAGTGAACGACAACAGAATGTCCAGCTTCGTGAGAGTTGCCCTGTTGGCTAGCTAATGTGCAATCCAGAAAACAGCCAGTAGCCCTAGTCTAAAGCAGGAAGGTCCAACTGCCCATTGGCCCACCACATTTTCTCCGGAAGAAAGATGCATACCGGGTCGGCAACTGGAGAATGTATCTAACTCGCCAGTATTCTCCCGCCTACTGATGAGTCATCCCATTTCCCGTCAGCTTGGGACAGGAGGCATGGAAATGTCCAGACTGTCCACAGTAAAGACAACATTGCTTGTTAATCCTGTGCCTTCTCTCCAGAGCAGAAAGTCTGGTGCGTCCCAATCGCATCGGCTCCTCTGAAGGATATGAAGGAGAAACAGATCCAAATTGAGAACTCTGACGGGGTACAGGACAAGCAGACGCAGCATAAGGCAGTAGAACAAACAAAGAATCGACTCCCTCAGTGGAACCCGAAACACTGGAAACAACTCGGAACCCCTCTGTCCTCTCACTACATCTGGATGGTCAGAACGACAAGCCTGTCAGGGTTGTCCTGGAAAGTCAGTTCATCCTTGAGAACCTTGCTGACTCTGTTCAGAAAGGCTGAGTGAAGTGCCTCTGTATTCCAACCACTCTCAGCAGCGAGCGTCCGAAATCAGTGGCGTAATCAGCTATGCTCCGGCGGCCCTGCCGAAGCGCAATGAGTCTTTAAGCAGCGTTCCTGCCACTGATGGGGTGATCAAAAACCCTCTTCATCTCCTGTGTGAAGCTTTCCCAGTGAAAACAAATGTCTGATTGCTGCTCCCATATGGCCGTGGCCCAGGCCAGAGCCGGTCCTGAGAACAAGGAGATGACGTATGCCACTCTGGAACGCTCGGTGGGAAACGTTAATGTCTGCAACTCGAATGCCAGCGAGCATTGGAGCAGGAACCCACGACACCTCCCAGGATGCCCCTCATAGCGCTCCGGTGCCGCGAGGTGAGGCTCCCGAAGGGAGGAAGACGCTGAGCTGGTGGAGAGTGGAGGATTAGGAACCGCCACAGGTGCAGCAGTCGTTGCTCCCGCCTGTCCTGTCTGCAGAGCAAACCCAGGCGCAGAGAAACATAGCAAGCAGAGGTAAGGGTAAATCCAGAACTTTTATTGAGAGATTAAACAGAAACAAGACAACCGCACAAGAGCACACGAATAAAACATGAGACCTAAGCAAAGATACAGGCCAACTGAGGAACCTCAATAACAAGGCAACCAGGAGAACAGTGAAGGTAATTAAATACAGGGGAATCCAATAAGTAATAATCAAGGTAACCTGGAAATTAGAAAACAGGGTAATGGTGCCCTCCAGCTGTAATCCTAAGGAAACAACAATCAAATAACACAGAAACTGTGACAGTTCCTACCTATCTCTCTGATTTGGCCCTTCTGTACATACCTACACATACGCTACGGTCACAAGACTCAGGTCTGCTTATTTTTCCTGGAATTTCTAAGCAATCAGCTGGAGGTAGGGATTTCTCCTATAGAGGTACATTTTTATGGAATGGTCTGCTTATCCATGTGAGAGACGCAGACTCAATCTGGACCTTTAAGTCTTCACTGAAGACTCATCTCTTCAGTAGGTCCTATGATTGAGGGTAGTCTGGCCCAGGGTTGCAAGGGGGAACGAACTTGCTGTCTCTGCCTGGCCGGCTCCCCTCTCTCCACTGGGATTCTTTGCCTCTGACCCTATTACAGGTGCTGATTCACTGGTTTACTAGTGCTCTTCTATGCCATCCCTAGGAGCAGTACATCACTTGAGTGGGTTGAGGGGTATCGTCGGAATGGGCCTTAGTGCCCCCCCCCCGTCACAGCCTCCAATATCTATGCTGCAATATTCTATGTGCCGGGGGGCTAGGGTCAGTCTGTTATATCTGGTGAAATTCTCCTGTCCTATTTGGTGTCCTGTGTGAATTTATGTATGCACCCTCTAATTAACTCTCTCTCCCTCCCCTTCCGGAGGACCTGAACCCTAGGACCATTCCTCAGGACAACCTGGCCTGAAGACTCCTGGCTGTCCCCAGTCCACCTGGTCCTTCTGCTGCTCTTGTTTCAACTGTTCTGTCTGCAGCTATGGAACCCTGACCTGGCCACCGGACATGTTACCTTGTCCTGGACCTGCTGTTTTCGACTCTCTCTCTCTCTCCCTCATTCTCTCTACTGCACCTGCTGTCTCGACCTCTATTAATGCTTGACTATGACAAGCCAACTGACATTTACTCCTGAGGTACAGACCTATTGCATCCACCACAACCACTGTGATTATTATTTGACCCTACTTGTCAACTATGAATGTTTGAACACCCCTCAGAGCCTGGTTCCTCTCTAGGTATCTTCCTAGGTTCCTGCCTTTCTAGGGAGTATTTCCTAGCCACCGCACTTCTACATCTACACTTGCTTTGCTTACTGTTTGGGGCTTTAGGCTTTTGATTTTTCATTTAGAAGTTTTGAGTTTTGATTTAGAAGAGACAGAGACAAGAGACAGAGCCACAGACACAAAGGGACACACAAATGATTTACTTCATTCCTCAGTAAATGTGAGCGAATAACACTAAACAGAAAAATTCATCCCAATTTTCAAATGTATTCTTTCAAAAGAAAAGAAAATAGTGGCAAAGTAGAGAAAAAGTGGGACATGGGCCTAGGAGTTTTAAACCACTGAAAGACTTACAGCCCTGCTATACTCCAGGCATTCAGCATTGCCATCAGCCATCAAGGGAATGCTTCCTTTGAAATTTGAAATCAATGAAGTTGGTATACTACCAGCTTTGAGTCATGTCCAATGGCAGCATCCAAGCTCAAGAGGTTCTATTCTCGCTGGCTGACGGGCCATCTTGTGAATTTAAATAATGAGAAACTGACATGATGCTGATGGCGACGCAATGCGACGTGTGTAGTGTAGCTGAAGTGTTCGCCCACAAAGACCTCCTAGCAGTCATTTGTTCAGTCATTACAATGTCCAAATCACCACTGATGTAAACATGACTGTTGACTTTGGCTATGTGTGTTAAATGAACATAGCAAAGCAATGATTGTTGATGATCATGAAAAGCAGCTACGATTGTAAACACAACTCTTTTATTCCACAGTGTGACTCAGTCAATCCTGTTGCAATACTACATAAAACACACACCCATCTATCACGCAATACCGCATTTCCCCACTAGATGTCAGCTCTTGCTTCGTCCTGAGACCCCGTCTCAGCTGACTTGAACCTTGAGTGCTTGTCCATAGACTACAGTATAAAGTACAGAGGACGCGGACCCAGACTGCAGCCTGGAGCCGCACTGCATCAAACACGTGGCTGTTATAAATACTAATAATAAGCAAGAGAGTGCTCCTCTGCCTTTATGAGGTGGCCCAGGCCAGTAGAGAGGATTTATGTTGCTTTGGCCCTGAGGGCAGCTCTGCATCGTATAACTCATTGTCCTGTTAAGCATCAGTCAGTGTAACATTCTCACAACATGAATTCACCCCCTGCCCCCGAGACAAGTGTATCTTAGAAAGAGAGGGGAGAGAGAGAGAATAGAGAGTGTGTAAGTGTGCGTAAGCGAGAGCATATGAAAGGGTCTCTCTCTCTCTCTCTCTCTCTCAGATGTAGGTCTGTGCAGATCGACTGTACACATAGGGACAAAGTGGGGGAATATTCACTACCGGCTGACTAACCACATTGCAGTGGGAAGCAATAGCAGTGTGTGGATAAAAACAGTGGGGAAGCCAAGCCATCCTTTGTCCTGATCTTGTCCACATTCCAATTGTTCCCACATTTTTAGAAAGGTGTCTGTGTGCCATTCATTGTATTAAAAACAATTTAATTAAATGAATGCACACATAGACAACACAAGTTTAAAACACATGCAAGACATACATAATAATGTACAAATATGACATGTAACATCGATAAAACAAAAATAATAAAGTAAGTAACAATGAAAACAATGTAATAGATAAATAATAACCATGACAGCCTGATTAAAATGTAAATTAAGAATGATTCCATTTGGCCTCCTGAGTGGCGCAGTGGTCTAAGGCACTGCATCGCAGGGCTAGCTGTGCCAGTAGAGATTCTGGCTTCGAGTCCAGGCTCTGTCGCAGCCGGCCGAGACTGGGAGACCCATGGGGTGGCGCACAATTGGCCAAGCATCGTCCGGGTTAGGGGAGGGTTTGGTTGGCCGGCAGGGATGTCCTTATCCCATCGCGCACTAGCGACTCCTGTGGAGGGCCAGTCGCAGTGCACGCTGACACGGTCACCAGGTGTACAGTGTTTTCTCCGACACATTGGTGCGGCTAGCTTCTGGGTTAAGTGGGCATTGTGTCAAGAAGCAGTGCGGCTTGGTTGTGTTTCGGAGGACGGATGGCTCTCATCCTCCGCCTCTCCCAAGTCCGTATGGGAGTTGCAGCAATGAGACAAGACTGGGGTAAAAAAAGGGGTAAAATAATAAATAAAAAGGATTCCATTTATAATGGCATGTGCTACCCAAATCTGCCTCAAGATGCACACAGAGTGAGCACGGTACCAGCCCGCTATCGCCACACAATTGAGCCCGAAGAGCTGGCAGAGTTCTCGAAGCAGGAGAACTCTGCCAGCTCTTTGAAGTGGTGGAACTGGTGAAAACAGAATAGGAGAGCAGAATTTTACCAGGAAGGGCCAGGAGGTCAGCAAGACTGACACAGCAAAAGAAGCACATCTTAACTGGATGTACAGTCCCTTGACTTCCTTCACTTCCCCATTCGAGTTCTCATCGGGCCTGGAAACTCGAGCCCGATTCCGACCTAAGCCTGGTGAGCTGTGAACATTTGGATCAGTTATAGGTCTACTGTATATAGTTTACAAGGTCAGGCAAGGCACATTAGCAGGGCAGTCATAAGCTACGGTTACACCTTCCATTAATGTGGTTGTCTTCATCCGATCAAGATGATCCTTATCTGATAGAGATTTGTTGCATCTATGCATGGTAATGATATGTGTCTCTTATCTGCCCACTCCATCCATATTGTGATCAAGATTCCCTGGTCCCTCCCTGTATGCAAACTAATCCAACCTGCCCTTATGATACAATCTGTATAAATCAACACTTTTATAGTCAATAGTTTTATGCTCTCATCATTAGAGTCTACTTTTGCTATCCAACGATGTAAGCCATACAGCCATACAAATAAATATTCGGAGAATCTCTCCCATCCCTAAAAATGTTACCACACAAACGAGCTGAGTATCTGGATGTGTGTACAAAATGCAATTATTGCACAGTGTAAATAAAGATAACACGTAGGCCTTAATGCACACAGTAAAAACAGAGATCCACTAGGCACACACTGTTTGAATCAACATTGTTTGTCATATCTGAAATCGCAACAGAAATAGACAATTCACCACCCACCCACCGTTCATTCTGGCTAGATCTAAAGGTAGGCTACAGTGTGAAAATTAGGCCTACACATTATACCTGCCACACACTGCAATCACATGTCATGCACTGCAATCTTCTGCTGCGACTCCCTCATAGCCTGTCCCATGCATCCCCAATTCATTTGTGCTTCAGTTTAAATACTGCTACTACAGTGCCTCCTGTAGCCTACATTGCTTTCAAAGGTTCTTTTGGTTTTGCTCTGGCATTGGATGTGGGAACAGGATAACCCTTTTTCTCTCACTCGGGATGATATCTCTTCATAAATATCTTCATGCCCATTCAATTTTATACAGAGATGGACACGGTTTTGGAGTGTGGTATCCGACCACAGCGCCAGTAGGCTGGTTTTTAATGAAGATCATGATTTTAATTAAACTGGCCCGGAGTGATTTCTTTTGAGAGGGTGGGACAACCGTGACATTGGCCAAATGTATAGGCTTTAGTTGACCGGATTCATTTACACTTTAAGGACATCTGTTCAAGATGTGTACAAGAAGCAGGTGCAGTTGGTGAGTTTAAAATTAATGAACATGGCGAGATACAAAACAAGAGAAGCACCTGGACAAGAAAACAGAACCAATACTGCCTGATGAGGGAGGCTACAGAGTTCTAGATAAAGGGCAAGTAATCAAGGTGGTGATGAAGTAAAGGTGAAGCATACGGAGTGTGCGTAATGATGCTTGCCAGCTGTGCGTAATGATGGGCTGCCAGGACTGGTGGTTAGTAAACGGGCAATGTCGAGCACCTTAGCGGGAGAGCGTGAGTAGTCTTGACAGCCACTAGTGTCTGCAGCTGCTGTGGCTGAGAGAGTCGTAGCACACACGCACAGTCATTTTATTTCACACGACAGGACGGCAACCCCAAAGTCCGCCCGGCCAGAACCAATTCACAGAATTTGAGGGCCAGCCGGGTATAAGACTGGGATTCGGACTGAGAATTAGAACTCTAGCTTGCAATAGTCTCCCACTTTTATTTTCTATTAGTTTACAATTCTAAACTTTGTTAAAAGGGATTGGGACCAACAACAAGGAACTCTCTAGCCCTAGTCTATGGGTGAAGTGAAAGTAGGTCCGGGTTAATGTTAGGGATAGGGTTAAAACAGAACAAATGCAACATTTAAATGAGTGCCGAGCACTGGGATTGAACCCTCGATCCTCTGAGCAGTAGCGCTCCTGGTGCCATACAGTAGCTTGCAGTTTAAGCTCTTCCTCTATCCCCATCAATAACGCCCTAGCGAGTTGCGAGCCTAGTAGATGGTAATAGAAGCTTGTACTGCCAATAGTTGACGGTAATTGAAATTACATGTATGCACAAGGCATCTCCCGATGTCCTGGGGGCCTGGACAAATGTTTAACACGGCAGTGGATCTGGTGTGACCTGGCTGGTGATACACTGCAGTTCTCCCTTTAACTTGTCGTCTAGTGGTTAGTGCGTTGGGCCAGTAACCGAAAGGTTCCTAGATCAAATCCCCGAGCTCACAAGGTAAAAATCTGTTGCTCTACCCCTGAACAAGGCAGTTAACCCACTGTTCCTAGGCTGTCATTGAAAATAAGAATGTGTTCTTATCTGACTTGCAGAGTTAAATAAAGGTTCAAGTAAAATAAATGCAATTCTTTGGATTGAGTGGCAACAAGTGCTTGAGTGTACAGCCAA